>NC_091317.1:10533589-10603904 GCF_038502225.1 Cherax quadricarinatus
CCTGTATGCATCAGCCTTACTAGAGATTTTAACAATGCAAGGAATTCGCAAGAGCAGGCGAAATATGCATGCAGGGGATGAGATGAAAAGCTGTAACCCTTCACCCTGAAAGCTGGCTGCCTTGTATCAAAGTGTAGCGCAAGCTGGACGCCAAGGTATTGTCCAGTGTGGTGAGTTTGGTATAACACTGCGTACCTTGTTCCAAGGTTCGTAGGGTCGAGTCTCCTTCAGCCAGAGATCAGTGTTTATATATATATATATATATATATATATATATATATATATATATATATATATATATATATATATATATATATATATACACATACATACATACGCTGTGCCGAATAGATTCAACTTGCGATTTTGGCTTAAATAGCAACGCTCTTCTTTCTCAATAAGGCAAGCGAAAATTTGTGTATGCAGTAATTTTGCAAAAAACATTCTGAACCTAAAGAAAAAAAATATATTTCGTTGTGTTTGTTTATTATTAAATTACTGTAAATTTATCTAAAATATATATAGTTGGATTTGGCTAAATTCAATTGTGCTTGTTATAATAAGGTAAATAAGCTTTCTAAGGTTATTTTGGTACAAAATTATTAATTTTTACATTAATATAAATTAAATAAACATATATATTTAAATGTATAAGAATTTTTTTTAGAAATAACTACTGGGGACGGTCGAGATTTCCAGGCAGCGCTCTAGGGAATATTTTGAGGAACTGTTAAATGTTGATGAAGATAGGGAAGCTGTGATTTCGTGTTTAGGGCAAGGAGGAGTAACATCTTGTAGGAGTGAGGAAGAACCAGTTGTGAGTGTGGGGGAAGTTCGTGAGGCAGTGGGTAGAATGAAAGGGGGTAAGGCATCAGGGATTGATGGGATAAAGATAGAAATACTAAAAGCAGGTGAGGATATAGTTTTGGAGTGGTTGGTGCTATTATTTAATAAATATATGGAGGAGAGTAAGGTACCTAGGGACTGGCAGAGAGCGTGCAAAGTTCATTTGTATAAAGGCAAAGTGGACAAAAGGGAGTGCAAAAATTATAGGGAAATAAGTCTGTTGAGTATACCTGGTAAAATGTATGGAAGAGTCATTACTGAAAGAATTAAGAGTGAGACGGAGAGTAGGATAGCAGATGGATAAGGAGGTTATAGGAAAGGTAGGGGATGTGTAGACCAGGTGTTTACAGTGAAACATATAAGTCAGTGGTTCCCAAACTGGGGGTAAATTACCCCATGGGGGTAATTTAACCATTTTTGGGGGGTAATGGAGGGGTGACAGAAAAAAAGTTATGAATTCTGAAAATCAAGAAAACAATGCGGTACCCGGTATGAGGATTATTGTTAACTTTGTCTTAGTATATAAAGTTGTAAAGTAAACCTATTATAAGTAAGTAATAAAGTTAAACCAAATAACAATAAACATCAAAAACTAATATACAGTATTAGAAAAGAAGAAATATATAGCTAAGTGTGTGGAAACCCAAAAGTATTTTGACAAGTATGCTTCAGGACAAAAGTCACTCAGTAGCCCAGATCGACCTGTCCAGTACGCATCACTCACTTCCTGAGGCTGCCTCTATTTCACACTGTCAGTTTATCTGTGAGCATCAGCCGAGGTAGACATAAGCTGGTATGTATGTGTACTGCCCTGTGCAGTATATAGTTAGTATTTACCCACTGTTACTGTGAATTTGTAGCTATTATTAATTTTATATATAATGTATGTGTGGTTCTTACGTTTTCAATGGTTTTGCTAGGATTAGCAGAGTATGCGAGGCTGTATACGTTCACTGTAGTCTCGCGCTACACGGTGCTCTTGTGCTGACAAGCATGATACTTGCAGCCTGACAATTTTGAATGTATGCGTGTGTGCTTGCATCAGTGAACTTGTGTTAGCTGCCATGCGAGAAATTATGTACCTTGCGTTTTGCAGAGTATGCATGGATATTCTTCTTTTTCTGCAGATTGAACAAGAAAATGTCCAAAAAGCGCACCTACACTGACGCCTTTCTTCGCCATGGCTTTATGAATTTAACTTCTGGTGGAGAGGATCGGCCACAATGTGTGGCATGTCACAAAGTGTTGACAAATGAAAGCCTCAAGCCATCAAAACTCTCAGCTCACCTCCAGAAGTGCCATCCAAATCTCCAAAATAAGGATCAGGCTTATTTTCAGCGCCAGGCTGTAGCACTGAAGAATATCCAGTTCGGCTCATCTGGAATTCAAGCCCAAAAGCTTCAAGCTGCGGTCGAAGCATCCTACTGTGTTGCATACAAAATTGCCGAACAACAGAAATGCCACACCATTGCAGAGAATCTGATTATGCCTTGTGCATACGAGATGGTAAGCAAGGTATGTGGGGAGGATCAAGCGAAGAAACTGAGTGTCATAACTCTATCAAACAACACCATCCGCCGACGAGTCGATGACATGGCATCAGATATCCTGTCCCAAGTTACAACAGAGATCAAGGAAAGCTCATATGGCAAATTCTCCTTGCAATTTGATGAATCGTGTGACGTAGCCAGTTGTGCTGTTCTCCTTGGGTTCGTCCGTTACGTCCACCAGGACAAGATCAAAGAAGAGTTCCTATTATGCGAGGA
Source organism: Cherax quadricarinatus (assembly GCF_038502225.1). NCBI lineage: Eukaryota > Metazoa > Arthropoda > Malacostraca > Decapoda > Parastacidae > Cherax > Cherax quadricarinatus. The sequence goes on from NC_091317.1 coordinate 10,536,202, forward strand.
TCTGCTGACAACCACAAAGGGAGAAGATGTCTTCAATATCATCAACAGTTTCTTTACCAAGAATGGATTGGATTGGAACAGCGTTCAACAGGTAGGAAACGATGTTTATATAAAGTCTAAATTAGTATAAATATAATGAATTACACGGCATATAGTCATATACAGTTTTATTTATTGTACAAGTAACTGTAGTGTAGCTAATATTTTGTACATGATTCACACAAAAAATATCGTGCCTGTCGTACTGAAATACTCAAGTACCGAAATAATTAATTAAAACCATATAATTATAACGCAAAAGATAAGTAACAATGACTAACTGACGCTGTCTATAATAATTTTATTTTTTATTCCAGGTCTCCGTCGATGGAGCACCGTCGATGATGGGTGGTCATCGTGGATTACGGGGCCTCATACAAGCTATCAATCCAGAAATTTCTGTAGATCACTGCATCATTCATCGGTACTCTCTTGGATCGAAAAGCCTGCCTGGTAATCTGAAGTTAGTGTTTGAAGATGTGTTGAAAATCGTCAACTTCATCAAGTCCAGAGATGTGAATTCGCGCATATTCAAGGAGCTGTGCAAGGAAATGGGAGAGCAGTATCAAGTTCTGCTCTACCACACCGATGTTCGCTGGTTGTCACGAGGCAAGGTTGTACGTCGAGTCATTGAGCTCCGAAAAGCTGTTCAGGAATTCCTGGAACAAAAAGGATCTCCTTTTGCTACCAAGTTCCCCGATAAGGAGTGGCTTGCTCGACTTTGTTACTTGGCTGACATATTTGCGGAGCTGAACAGTGGTAATCTGCAACTCCAGGGCCGAAACACGACTGTCATTGATGCCCATCACACTGTGACTGCATTTCTGGGGAAACTGAGACTCTGGATTCGGCGCTTGGAGAAAGGAGTGATCGCCCAGTTTCCCACCCTAGACCAGTTTGTTGAGGAGAATAGTCATGATACTGGGTCACTTCTACAGACCATCAACAAAGAAATGAGCGACCATTTGAAGTGGCTTGAAACAAGCATGCATCACTACTTTCCAGAGAGTGACCAAGAAACAGCCACTCTTCAGTGGATCATTCATCCCTTCTCTGTACCTGATGATGCCATTCATGATGATGATTTCCCTGCAAAGGAGGAGTGGATCACAATGCGAGCCAAAGAAGCCTTGAAAATCGAATTCCAAAACCAAAATGCAGATTCCTTTTGGATTTCACGACTACCTGACTCGCCTACTCTGTCCAAGAGAGCCTTGAAGTTGTTGGTATCATTCTCAACAACGTATCTGTGCGAGAAGGGCTTCTCAACTGTGCTGGGTATGAAAACAAAACAGAGGACTCGCTTGAATGTTGCAAACGATGCCAGGCTGGCACTTTCAACCACGAAGCCAAGAATTCCTAAACTAGCTTCAAGTATGCAACTCCATCCATCCCACTGATGTTCTTGACATCTTTGGTAATAGTCATTAGAGATGCACAATGTTCAAATACAATAAATAAAAGAAAATATCTCAAGTGTTTTAATTTAGCCATATATATCAATAATAACAACATTTTGTGAAAGGGGTAACATGCTTTATGTGGCATGTTAAATTGGGTAACAAGCTGAAAAAGTTTGGGAACCACTGATATAAGTGAACAGTATTTAGAAAAGGGTAAAGAGGTTTTTGTGGCATTTATGAATTTGGAAAAGTCGTATGACAGGGTGGAAAGGAGGGCAATGTGGCAGATGTTGCAGGTATATGGAATAGGAGGTAGGTTACTGAAATCAGTGAAGGGTTTTCACGAGGATAGTGAGGCTCAAGTTAGAGTATGTAGGAAAGAGGGAGATTATTTCCCAGTAAAAGTAGGCCTTAGACAAGGATGTGTGGTGTCACCGTGGTTGTTCAATACATTTATAGATGGGGTTGTAAGAGAAGTGAATGCGAGGTTCTTGGCAAAAGGTAGGGAGTTTGGGGTTAAAAGATGAAGAATATAACACAAAGTGGGAGTTGTCACAGTTGCTCTTTGCTGATGACACTGTGCTTTTGGGAGATTCTGAAGAGAAGCTGCAGAGGCTGTTGGATGAATTTGGTAGGGTATGTAAAAGAAGAAAATTAAAAGTGAATATAGGAAAGAGTAAGGTGATGAGGATGAGGATTACATAAAGATTAGATGACGAAACATTGGATATCAGACTGGAGGGAGGGAGTATGGAGGAGGTGAATGTATTCAGATATTTAGGAGTAGACGTGTCTATCTATGAAAGATGAGGTGAATCATAGAATTGATTAGGGGAAAAGGGTGAGTGGTGCACTGAGGAATCTGTGGAGACAAAGAACTTTGTCCTTGGAAGCAAAGAGGGGAATGTATGAAAGTATAGATATAACAACACTCCTACATGGGTACTCACCTATTTGTACTCGCCTATTTGTGGTTACAGGGGTCGATTCATAGCTCCTGGCCCCGCCTCTTCACTGATTGCTACTAGGTCCTCTCTCTCCCTGCTCCATGAGCTTTATCAAACCTCGCCTTAAAACTATGTATGGTTCTCGCCTCCACTACGTCACTTTCTAGGCTATTCAACGGCCTGACTATATGACTGAAGAAATACTTCCTAACATCTCTTTGATTCATCTGAGTCTTCAACTTCCAATTGTGACCTCTTGTTTCTGTGTCCCATCTCTGGAACATCCTGTCTTTGCCCACCTTGTCTATTCTGTGCAGTATTTTATATGTTGTTATCATGTCTCCCCTGACCCTCCTGTCCTCCAGTGTCGTCAGGCCGATTTCCCTCAACCTTTCTTCATAGGACAATCCCCTTAGCTCTGGGACTAGTCTTGTTGCAAACCTTTGCACTTTCTATAATTTCTTGACATGCTTGAACAGGTATGGATTCTAAACTGGTGCTGCATACTCCAGTATCGGCCTGACGTAAATAGTATACAAAGTCTTGAACGATTCATTACTGAGGTATCGGAACGCTAACCGTAAGTTTGCCAGACGCCCATATGCTGCAGCAGTTATCTGACTGATGTGAGCCTCAGGAGATGTGCTCGGTGTTATACTCACCCCCAGATCTTTTTCCTTGAGTGAGGTTTGCAGTCTTTGGCCATCTAGACTACATTGTGTCTGCGGTATTCATTGCCCTTCCCCAATCTTCATGACTTTGCATTTGGCAGGGTTAAACTCAAGGAGCCAGTTGCTCGATCAGGCTTGTAGCCTGTCCAGGTCTCTTTGTAGTCCTGCCTGATCCTCGTCCGATTTGATTCTTCTCATTAACTTCACATCAAATGCAAACAAGGACACTTCTGAGTCTATCCCTTCCGTTATGTCATTCACATATACCAAAAACAGCACAGGTCCTATGACTGACCCCTGTGGAGCCCCGCTTGTCACAGGCGCCCACTCTGACACCTCGTCACGTACCATGACTCGTAGTTGCCTCCCTTTCAGGTATTCTCTGTTCTACTGCAGTGCCTTTCCTGTTATGTGTGCCTGATCCTCTAGATTTTGCAGTAACCTCTTGTTAGGAACAGTGTCGAAGGCCTTCTTGCACTCCAAAAAAAATGTAGTCGATCCACCCCTCTCTCTCTTGTCTTACTTCTGTAACCTTGTCATAAGAATCCAGTAGGTTTGTGACACAGGATTTTCCTTCCCTGAAACCGTGCTGGTTGTCGATTATACACTTGTGTCTTTCCAAGTGCTCTACCACTCTCCTCCTGATGATCTCTCCATGACTTTGCATACTATACACGTTAGTGACACAGGTCTGTAGTTTAATGCCTCATGTCTGTCTCCCTTTTTAAAAATTGGGACTACCTCAGGGAGTTGCCCAGTTTCAATGGATGTGTTGAAGATCTTTTTTAATGGCACACACAGCATCTCTGCTCCCTCTCTAAGGACCCACGGAGAGATGTCTGGTCCCACCAACTTTGAGGTGTCAAGTTCACATAGCAGCTTCTTCACCTCCTCCTTGGTTATGTGTACCTCATCCAGCACTTGTTGGTGTACCCCCTGTTCTGATTTCCTGGAGTCCTACTGGTTTCCACTGTAAATATTTCTTTAAATCTCATGTTGAACTCCTCACATACCTCTCGGTCGTTTCTTGTGAACTCCCCATCACCCTTCCTCAGTCTGATTACCTGGTCCTTGACTGTTGTTTTCCTCCTGATGTGGCTATACAACAGCTTCGGGTCAGACTTGACTTTCAATGCTACGTCATTTTCATATTGTCGTTGAGCCTCCCTTCTTATCTGTGCATATTCATTTCTGTCTCTTCTGCTAATCTCTTTATTTTCCTGAGTTCTCTGTCTTCTCTACCTTTTCCATTCTCTAGTACACCTAGTTTTTGCCTCCCTACACCTTTGGGTGAACCAAGGACTCGTTCTGTTCTTCCCATTATTTCTGTTTCCCTTGGGAACAAACCTGTCCTCTGCCTCCTTGTATTTTGTTGTCACATAGTCCATCATTTCTTGTACTACTGGTTTTCCTGTCGGTTCTCTCTCCCACTGAATGTCTTGCAGGAAGTTTCTCATGCATGAGTAGTTCCCCCTTTTGTAGCTTGGTTTTTCCCATCCCATTCCTGCTACTCTCTCTACTTGAAGCTCAACAATGTAGTCAAAGCACAGAACCACATGATCACTAGCTCTTAGGGGCCTTTCATACATGATATCCTCGATGTCCGAACTACTGAAGGTGAATACAAGGTCCAGTCTTGCTGGATCATCCTCACCTCTCTCTCTGGTAGTGTCTCTAACATGTTGATGCATGAGTTTTTCCAGTACCACATCCATCATCTTGGCTCTCCATGTTTCGTGACCCCCATGGGCCTCCAGGTTTGCCCAGTCAATCTCCTTGTGATTGAAATCACCCATAACTAGTAACTTTGCTCCCCCCATGTGAACTCTTCTGGCCACCTCGGCTAGTGTGTCGACCATTGCTCTGTTGCTCTCATCGTATTCTTCTCTTGGCCTCCTGCAGTTCTGTGGTGGGTTGTACATTACTGCAATTATCACCTTATGTCCTTCAGACAGGACTGTTCCTACTAAGTAGTCTCTTTCGCCCGTGCCATTTATTCCTTCTATTTTCTCAAAACCCCACTGGTTTTTAATGAGCAGTGCAACTTCTCCTCCCCCTCTCCTCCCTCTGTCTTTCCTGAGGATTTGATATCTGGGTGGAAAGATTACATCTGTTATCATTCTGGTGAGTTTTGTTTCTGTGAGTGCTATTATGTCTGGGGATGTCTCCTTGATTCTTTCATGCCACTCCTCACACTTATTTGTTATTCCATATGCATTTGTATACCACACCTTCAACTTCTTTTCTAAGACTGTGGTCTGGGGGGTACATTGGGGTTGCGGAAGTGAGAGACCTGATAAGGAACTATGGGTGGTTGCTGTGGGGGTGGAGCTTGCAATGCAGTGGGTGGGGGCATTGGATATGGCAAGGGTGTTTTGGTTTAGAATGTTTGGTTGCCCTGGGGTTGACCTGGTTGGGGGGTTTCTATAGGAAGTTGTGAGGGAGGCTGTATTTGATCTTCTTCCTGGGTCTGGGATCTCCTGTCTGTCTCCTCTATCACCTCTCTTTCCTCCTTTCGCCTTTGTACCATCTCTCTCAGTTTCTGCCTTTCTTCTTGTGTTTTGTCATGGTCGAGATACACCTTCTGGTATGCCGGCATGTCCCTTAGTCTTGCTTTCTCCTGCAGGATCCTGTTCCAAGTCGATTCTGCCTTGAAAGTCACTTTCACTGGCCGGGTTCTTCTTCTTGCAAACGTCCCTATTCTCCGAAAATTTTCCAGCTGGGTCATGTCATCTTCTCCTATTGCTTTTATGATGCTTTCAACTGCATTTTTTCCCTTGTTTTCTTGCTTCATATGTTTCCCCTTCAACTTCCTGGACCCCATACACAAAGACTGACCTCTCCCTTTCATTCTCCCACTGCTTATCCTTATGTATCCACTCATTCAATTTAATTTCCTCCATTGTAGCTTTCCTTTCTTCAGTTTCACTATCTATTGTACTTGGGCTCAGTGGCCTGGGCTCTGCTATGGTCTGTTAGGGCCTCCACATATAGCTTAGCTCTTTCATTTACTACAGTCCCTTCTGATAGAGCTTCTACATGCAGTTTTGCTCCTTCTCTCCCTACAGTCCCCTTATTTGTGACTGAGGTAGCAGTCTCTGATGTCATTCCCAAAATGTTCTTTAGTTCTTTAGGCTGTTTCAGATTTTTCAGTTCCTCTTCTAATCTCTGTATCATAGCCTCTGCTGCTATGACTTGCATCTCCCACTTCTTGCTTTACATATCTATCCTCTCTTCCATTCTCATTCTCATGAAGTATGGGTTGCGAATGTTGCAATGAGAAGGCTGGAGGCAGTGGAGATATCATGTCTGAGGGCAATGTGTGGTGTGAATATAATGCAGAGAATTCGTAGTTTGGAAACTAGGAGGATATGCGGGATTACCCAAACTATTATCCAGAGGGCTGAAGAGGGGTTGCTGAGGTGGTTCGGACATGTAGAGAGAATGGAACGAAACAGAATGACATTGAGAGTGAATAAATCTGTAGTGGCGGGAAGGCGGGGTAGGAGTCGGCCTAGGAAAAGTTGGAGGGAGGGGGTAAAGGAGGTTTTGTGTGCGAGGGGCTTGGACTTCCAGCAAGCATGCGTGAGCATATTTGATAGGAGTGAATGGGTACAAATGGTTTTTAATACTTGACGTGCTGTTGGAGTGTGAGCAAAGTAACATTTATGAAGGGATTCAGGGAAATCGACAGGCCGGACTTGAGTCCTGGAGATGGGAAGTACAGTGTCTGCACTCTGAAGGAGGGGGGGTGTTACTGTTGCAGTTGTATAACTGTAGTGTAAAGCACCCCTCTGGCAAGACAGTGATGGAGTGAATGATAATGAAAGTTTTTCTTTCTCGGGCCATCCTGCCATGGCGGGAATCGACCGATGTGTTAATAAAAAAATAATTCCTTGATAATGTGAGAAGCCACGAAAGCACATGAAATTTTGCTATTCTTTCACAGGGGTTGTTTTGTATATATATATATATATATATATATATATATATATATATATATATATATATATATATATATATATATATATATATATATATATATATATATATATATATATATATATATATATATATATATATATATATATATATATATATATATATATATATATATATATATATATATCCAATAAGGTCACAGTAAACAGGTGATTTCAGAATATGTAAAACAACCACTCTGAAAGAATAGAGAAATTCCAAGCGCTTTCGTGACTACTCACATTATCATAGTTCCTTGATAATGTGAGTAGTCACGAAAGCGCTTGGAATTTCTCTATTCTTTCAGAGTGGTTGTTTTGCATATATATATATATATAGATATATATATATATATATATATATATATATATATATATATATATATATATATATATATATATATATATTTTATGTAAATTAGATCCATTCATAATTAATAAAATTTGAGAAGAATTTAATAATACATTGGACAAATAATAAATCTTAAAGTCTTAATTCTTGGGTAGAATAGTTTGTTTGTGGGTTGCCGTGAAGGACCTATCTAGCTGGGCCAGCGGGCCTGCTGCAGTGTTCTCTTTCTTATGAGTCGTGCATCAGGTGTTGCTTTGTTGTGGGATGTGATGGTGATGTGTGGTCTAGACCCCTTGTATGCCCTCCTTTGATATATTACTTTTATTGTTCCTTGATAATGTGAGTAGTCACGAAAGCACTTGGAATTTCATTATTCTTTCACAAAGGTTTTTTTTTTTTGCATATTCTGAAATTACCTGTTTCCTGTCGATTATATATATATATATATATATATATATATATATATATATATATATATATATATATATATATATATATATATATATATACATATATATATATATATATATATGTATATATATGTATATATGGGGAAGTGGAACAGAATTCTTCCTCCGTAAGCCATGCGCGTCGTAAGAGGCGACTAAAATGCCGGGAGCAAGGGGCTAGTAACCCCTTCTCCTGTATATATTACTAAATGTAAAAGGAGAAACTTTCGTTTTTCATTTTGGGCCACCCCACCTCGGTGGGATACGGCCAGTGTTGAAAGAAGATATATATATATATATATATATATATATATATATATATATATATATATATATATATATATATATATATATATTTATATATATATATATATATATATATATATATATATATATATATATATATGTATATAACTTTAGTAACTATAGGATCAATGGTTTAAGTGTTACAATACCAGCGGTACGCAAAATATTAATGATCAATTCACAACAAAAGGTAATCTGAGCACAGATCAAAGGAACAGAATGAGAGGACAACTCTCATCATCTTAAAAGTTTAACAAACCTTTCTTGAACACTATAATGACCCACAACTACGCAGTTTAATGCGTTTAGAAGGATAAGTAAAGAAAATCATGATTGCAAAACCCCAGATTTACTCAAAGCCTCCCTAACTGCACTAATAAAACTCGTGAAACAGAAGATAAAATCTCAAGGAACACGAGTGGGAACAGTTTGTTAAGGGTTAAAATACCCTTCTCGGTCTAGCCTGAAAAGGTAAACATGAAACTACTAGGATAAAAGTGTTGTAGTATTGCTCGTCAATTAGCTCTTGCAAAAGCTAATGGCGTCATAAATGCCTTGACCAAAACATTCATCCATGAAAATCTTCTACATCGTAACATAACAAATCTAGAGAAAGTTTCTAAAGAGTAGTCGAAATTTATTTCATTAGTCAAAACAAAATGTTGATGAGAGAGCTTGCTTCTTTATCGAGTACTAGTTAAACATTGCATTAAATAAAGGTCGATCAACAGCCCCTGTAGAAAATGTGTGCACTTACGATATCCTTAGAACTATAGGGCAAGTCCTTGATTATGCTAGTGCTAAATAATTATAGTTACACTGATGGGACTTCTCTAATTCTTGGATCAATAGTCTCTGTGGAAAATTGCATTTATCTGAATGTAACTAATTATGTACATAACAGTAAATGATAAAGATAATTATTATTTATCAATGTTACATAGACAAGTAGGAATTTGGGACACCTAGGTCGCAAAAAATGTCCCCCTTCGATACCTACCACTGTCATAACCACAAGTTGCTCTGGACCTATTAATTAAATGAAATATACATACACCAGGAATACTGGTAAATATATAAATTTGTGGACTGTATATTAAAAATAATAAATGGTTATATATATACACAATTACATAACAGAAGGAAAATATCTTAATATCACTCACCAATTTGACTGGAGATTAATGTGTATCATACTCAAAAAACCTCACTCTAAATCTATGAAAATAATGCTGGCCAGAATTACACACAAATCTAGAGAGCTTATCTGAGGTTCCTGGAGCTGTCTTGTCCAGTCGTCTGATATCTCAAGTTATGCAGGAATGCACATCCACCAATTTCGCCTCCTCTTTGAGAGGTGTCAACACAATTTTAACCTCTAGAGCGCGAAAAATTCTTCCCATTACACCAACGTTTGTACAAAATTCAAAACCAAGATGGCGAGTGTCTCAACTTTTTTTCGATAACATACTTCTTTTAAAAATACAATATAGAGCATCTATTTACCTATAAATTACCATATTTCCGGAAAATATATGCAGTATTTTCCACACTGCGGCCGGCCGGAGTTCGTTGCTAAATGACTCAAATTACTCCTTCGACAATGGTGGAGGACCTGGGTACATATAGGATCTGGCATCCACACGGCGACATATTACACAAGATTTAATCATCCTTTTTACACTTTGCCGTCCTTGTGGAATCCAGAAAGTTTCCCTAATACAATTTAAGATATCTTGTACCCCACCATGCATTACATTTTCATGGGCATTTAGAACAATCAAATTTGTTAGATAATATGTTTTGGGCAGTAAGATAGGGTGTTTAGCATAATCACCCAATTCAGCATTTTGTAACCTACCTCTGCACCTAATTACATTGTTCTCTAAATACAGCCCCAATTTCTCTATTATGGAACCTTTCACAATTTTTCTTTCCATCATCAATTTAATCTCATTTCCATAGATTTCCTCCTGTACCCTCTTTATCCAATATTCAAGAGGATGTGAAAACTTATATGAAATATTCATCTTGTTTAGAAATTTAAACACCAACTTAGTTACAATGATTAGTTTGGGTAAAGAAGAATACCTATTTATATCAGTGGCTAAGGGAGGACAAACTATTGAAGCAGTGGTCACAGTAATTTCAACAGGAGCAATATACGTTTTTTGTACAGGCCAATTAGTTTTATTTACCAACCAGCTCGGTCCTTTAAACCATGATACAGCATTTACAAATTTAGCATAAGGTAAACCTCGAGACAAGAAATCAGCTGGATTCTCCTCACCAGGTATATGATTAAATGTTAACATATGCTGACCCAAACTATTATACTTCTCTTGCATCTGATAAATTTCAGCGACTCTGTTTTGTACATACACAATTTTACTGTTTCCATTGCGAATCCATTGTAAGGATACCTCATTAACAGACCAAATTACAGTGTCGCTAATATTTATCTCCTGCAACTTATTTCTTATATAATTAGCTAATTTAACACCTACATAAATGGCTGTTAATTCCTACTGAGGCAAGGTACTTGATTTAATTGGAGACACTTTAGCCTTAGACATAACTAGAGAAATAACACTATTACATTGAAGGTAATCAACTGTTCCATATGCCAATTTTGAAGCATCACCATAAATGTGGAGTACATTTTTCCCATTTGGATTGGCCACCTGGCGTGGGAACTCCACCATTGGAATTTTCTCATAATCACCAATTAATTCATCCCACCTGTTATTGAATTCCTCAGGTAGAATTTCATCCCAAGCACATTTAAGTTTCCATGCTTCCTGAATTAATAATTTCCCTCTTATAGTAAGGGGTGACACTAAACCTAGTGGATCAAAGCATTTGGAAACTTCAGCAAGCAAAACTCTCTTAGTTAATTTATTGGGCATACTGTAATTATTAGGTTTTAACATTAACAAATCTCTCTCAGTATCCCAAGTTAAACCCAATACATTACTACATTTTGGCACTTCATCTCCAGGGTAATCTTTACTTATTTTGTCCTTCAATTTGGACGAATTACTATTCCATTCTCTCAGAGGCATATTTGCACTTTGCATTATTTTATTAGCCTCTCCATAAGTCATTAACAGTTCCTCTTCAGTTGATGTCACACCCAGGAAATTGTCCACATAAAATTGTTTGCTCATTACTTTACTCAATGGACTTCCCGTACATTTAAGGTGTGCATTTATCGTCGCTTGAAGTAGGAACAGACTGGATGTAGCACCAAATAATACGCTCCTAAAGCGAAAGGTTTTCAGAGGGCTAAGTGGGTCACTAGGATTCTCAGTCCATAAGAAGCGGGTACACTCCCGGTCAGCCTCTTGTAAACCCACTCTTAGGAAAGCTTTACTTATGTCAGCCGTAAAGGCATAATTTTTCATCCTGAAATTTAATAAGATATCTCCTAATTTTTCCGTCAACGACGGACCTGTCATCAAACAGTCATTTAACCTAGGTACATTTTTGTTACTCCTGGCACTACAATTAAACACAATTCTCAGAGGAGTGGTCTTAGAATCCTTCTTCACTCCATGATGTGGCAAATAGTGACCATAAATTTTGGCTTGCTCAGGAGGTACCTCTTCTATAAATTTATTAATTAACTGCTCAGCAATTGTATCATTATAGGCAGTTAACAATACTGGTGTCTTACTCAGTTCGCGGAGCTGAGCCTTTAATTGTCCATATGCCATTCTGGTGGGCAATTCTGGATGGTTCAGTCTCCACGGAAGTCGCACCCAGTATTGTCCAGATTCGAATTTTACATCTCTCAGGTATTGCTCCTGAGTAAAAGAATCGTCTGGACTTTCTTCATTTACATTTATTCCAATGCTGTCTAATTCCCACAATTTATGCACTGGCTCAACACCATCCACTATGGAAGAATTATACTGGGGCACGATTTCATGAGTAAGACACACAGTTATGGTATTTGTAGTTTCCTCTAGTCATGTATTATTATCACGAGGAATCCTACCATACATTACATGGCCTCCTGCAGTCTTTAGAAGGGTGACACCACGTTTCTTTACCATACCCTTTACAAGGGAGGCATAATAGTCACTGTTGTTAGGTAAGACACATATGCAACAGTTAGGTATCTTTATTTCGAAACGTTTCGCCTACACAGTAGGCTTCTTCAGTCGAGTACAGAAAAGTTGATAGAAGCAGAAGATACTTGAAGACGATGTAATCAGTCCATCACCCTTAAAGTTTTGAGGTGGTCAGTCCCTCAGTCTGGAGAAGAGCATTGTTCCGTTGTCTGAAACAATATTCCGTTGTCTGAAACATATTGTTTCAGACAACGGAACAATGCTCTTCTCCAGACTGAGGGACTGACCACCTCAAAACTTTAAGGGTGATGGACTGATTACATCGTCTTCAAGTATCTTCTGCTTCTATCAACTTTTCTGTACTCGACTGAAGAAGCCTACTGTGTAGGCGAAACGTTTCGAAATAAAGATACCTAACTGTTGCATATGTGTCTTACCTAACAATCTGTCGGTATTTTATACCATTTTAATGTTCATAATAGTCACTACCTATCAAAATATTTATTGGGCCTACAGAATCATCACTTACACCTGAAGGTGCTAAATTTACATTATGTGAAAGTCTTTCTGTAGCTTTACTAAGCCCTATTGTAGTTATTTTCTCTGGAAGTCTATCTACAGTTACTGCATTAACACGTTTTTTCTCATTGCCCAACCTGACAGTTACATAAACAGTGTCATACAATTGAGACCTTTTATCCGAGAGAAAACCAGATAATTTTAAAGTTGTGGGATCTCCCATCTGTACTTTCATACCATCAAGACATTTACGTTTTATGAAAGTACGCTGGGATCCCTGGTCCAATAATGCATTTACATTTTTTTATTTATGCCTTTTATCATCAATTTTTACCTGTAACACAGGTAAGGCTACTTCAGCAAACCCATCATTATTAAGATTAGCAGCAATTTTCACATTAGCTACTGTTGTGTCAGGATTGTCAACATTATAATTATTATCAACATTATCATATAGACCCCTACACATGACTATATGGTGTCTTCCTTTGTGACATTGATAACAGAAGTTTAATTTGGCATAACAATCCTTTACATTGTGATTACCCAAACACCTGATACATCTGTCAAGTTCCACCAATCTTTCAACTTTATCATTCCATGAATTGTATGCAATGCAATTCTTAGAAAAATGAGTACCCTTGCAGAAGAGACAATCTCTCTTTTCTTTGACTGGTTTCTTATTAACTGGGCTACTCTTAGGAGGGTACTTATTCTTCTTACTTTGCGGAGAATCATTATTTCTGATTCCTGCTACTTGATATGCACCTATCCAACTCTTTTTAGGAAATGAAATTTGGTTATTACCATTGGGAAAATTTTTCCCTTTGTGAAACTTGACAGATACCTCAGAGTTATTATATGTTGCACCTTTAAAATGAGTTAGTTGGCTGGTCTGCAACTGCACAATTAATTCTTGTAGACCTAGTTTTATTTCCTCCAGTCCAAAATAACCCTTGTGATATTTGTTCATGAGTCATTCAAGTGTTTTACAGCTTAATTTATTCTGTACTATGGCACTCAATAACCAGTCTGATTCCATCAGATTATATTTATTACTTAAAATTTTGAGAGTAAGTGTGATCTGGAGATTTTAAATTAACAATGATGTTCACTAGATCCAACCTACTTTGTTCTGTATTACCATAAGTGACCTTCAACAAGTCAACTGCTCCCTTGTAAGAGTCATCTACATTGGGAAAGGCTGGTATCAGTATGTGAGCATCTCCTCTTACCTGTCCTTTGAGGTAAAATAATTTAGTTACACAGGCTGGGTCACTCCTGTCATGCACAGCTGCTTTAAAAATTGACCAAATTTCCTCCCAATTTTCTCCAGGATTAAACACAGGCAAACACAATTCTGGGAGTTTTGGCAAAGACATATTATTTGTTGGAGCAGACTGATTAACTGTCTGGTTCGCACATTTTAATTTATTCAAGGCCTGACTTTTACAAGAAAGAATCTTTTCCTCTAATTCATAATACTGATTAATCATGAGATCTACTTCAGTCTCATCTACACAGTTTACTAACAAATCTCCTTCATATTTATTGTAATATAATTTGTATGAATCATATCTATTACCTAAAGCATCTAAATACAATTTTAAATCATCAGTATTCACAGTTTCTTGATTCATTAATCCCAAGCATTTATTGTATGCTTTTGTTACATGCCTTTTTTTTAGCTTGCATTGATGATTTCTTTACTCTATATTCCATATGTTTCTCTTCTACATTAATTTCCTCTTTTTCAGCCATGATGCAATGTATTAAATTCAACTTTATTAATAACACTGATTACAACTTACAACACTGATACAACTTACCTTTGAATAAATCCTAGCTACTTGAGTTTAGTAATTACATGTAAAAAACTGTAATATAAATTTTAAATAAACATTTATAATGTTAGCTACACTTGAGCTTAGCAATTACACATGTAAGAAATTTATATATAAATTTTAAATGTACATTAATACAAACCTTTACCCAGCCTTGGCTTATCAAAATTATTATACAAATATAAATCCTTGCCAGAATTTGGCATAGCAAAATTAATATTATACACATTAATATAATTAGCTACACTTGCCTTATCAATTACACATACATTGACATAAATCTTGGCCAGAATTGTCTAATCAAATTAATATTGTAATAATTATAATCCACTACACATTAAGTAAAATTAATATTATACACATTAATATAATTAGCAACACCTGGCTTATCAGTTACACATACACTGATATAAATCTTGGCCATAATTGTCTTATCAAATTAATATTATACAAATTAATATAAACTTAGCCAGACTTGACTTATCAAAATTAATATTGTAATAATTATAATCCACTACACTTTAAATAATTTTGTGAACTTAACATCCACCTCCTTCTGTCATTTCACATATAACTATTAAGTAATTAACCAATTAATGACTTCACTAATTACCTCCGGTTCAAGAAGGACCAACGGGCAAATTAAATGTGGAAAATTGCATTTATCTGAATGTAACTAATTATGTACATAACAGTAAATGATAACAAAGATAATTATTATTTATCAATGTTACATAGACAAGTAGGAATTTGGGACACCTAGGTCGCAAAAAATGTCCCCCTTCGATACCTACCACTGTCATAACCACAAGTTGCTCTGAACCTATTAATTAAATGAAATATACATACACCAGGAATACTGGTAAATATATAAATTTGTGGACTGTATATTAAAAATAATAAATGGTTATATATATATACACAATTACATAACAGAAGGAAAATATCTTAATATCACTCACCAGTTTGACTGGAGATTAATGTGTATCATACTCAGAAAACCTCACTCTAAATCTATGAAAATAATGCTGGCCAGAATTACACACAAATCTAGAGAGCTTATCTGAGGTTCCTGGAGCTGTCTTGTCCAGTCGTCTGACATCTCAAGTTATGCAGGAATGCACATCCACCAATTTCGCCTCCTCTTTGAGAGGTGTCAACACAATTTTAACCTCTAGAGCGCGAAAAATTCTTCCCATTACACCAACGTTTGTACAAAATTCAAAACCAAGATGGCGAGTGTTTCTACTTTTTTTCGATAACATACTTCTTTTAAAAATACAATATAGAGCATCTATTTACCTATAAATTACCGTATTTCAGGAAAATATATACAGTATTTTCCACTGTCTCATTTACCTATTCCTAACTGCAAAGTGGCTCCATCTTTCTCAGTGCACACAGTGCTAGTTTTACCAAATTTCCTATCTAAAATCTTCATTTCATATCGCAAACAGAACCGTTATACTACATGAACTATCCAAAATCAATATTGGTCGTAGCCTACTCAGTTGGATAATAAGATATCTGTCGAAAAGGTAAAACTCTGTTCTCTACCATGGCTTTAAAAGTGAGTCTTAGGCAATGTCCCTAGGTACAAGCAGGGAGGAGTTCCCAGTCCCATGATATTTAATATTCTGAATAAGTCAATGCTCTCCTAACATAAAGCCTCGCCTAAACATATAAACTGTACTGATGACATCATGATCCATAGAACAGGGCATAAGAAGTTGAGCACTATTTTTTTTTTTTTACAAAGCAAATGACATCCCCCACCCATTTGTTGGCAGGATGAAAACATTAGCTACTTTAAATCTTACAGATACCTTGGTGTAGACGTACCCTTCAATAAATCCTCCATACCACAGCTAAATAAATGCAAAGATAGGCTAAATGCTCGCAAAGCTGTTGCTGGCTACAACTCCAACTGTAGTGCTAATGTGAGGTTAGTGAGAATGATGTACATAGCCAATGTTAGGTCCTTAATTGATTATGCTGCTCCCATGTTGATATTAGCTATGGAAAATTCTCTAAGCTTAGCCCTTAGAATAATGCAAACTGAAGCCCTCAGAATTATTCTCGACTGTCCAAAATCTATCAAGATCTTAATATGAGGAAGAAGCTTGGTGTCTCTAGTATCAGTGATAGGATTTTAGAGATTAGCACTGTTCTTAGTATTAGAATGTTAAGAAATGAACAAGACACCGTCACTAACTTTATCACTGTAGACAAGAGCATTTCACCCCTCCATGGAAGATTTGCTCATTTAATATTACATACCTGTAAGCCCCTCCCAAGAATCTCATCACTGTTAACCCCTTCCTTAAATCACTTGTAACAGCAACTGCTCAAGAAGAAATTTCTCGCCTAAACGTTAGTAGTAATTTATCAGAAGTTATATACACTGATGATTCTAAGCAGGAGCCTACTGCATGTGGCCTTGTTGCCACCTCCTTATTTAAGAACGACAGGAACTTTGTTGAGTTAGGCATAAGAATAAACAACTGGACGTCTACACTACAAACCGAATTGTTTGCTTTCCTAATAACGCTAAAGCTATTGTTGTCGGCAGGAACCGCAACACCCGTACGCGGTAGACAGTATGGGTGGTTAATGATCGAACTTCAAGCAATTTATCTCCTCATTACCAATGGGATTTCAAAGCATAAAGGAAGAACTGAGTTTGACTCTATGATTATTACTGATTCTATGTCTTCACTGAAGACTATCGACTCCTACAACATGCTCATTTGAGAAGTCAGATACATATGCTCAAAAACACGGGAAGAAGAATTTAATGTACAATTGTTATGGATTCCATCTCACACTGAACTACTTCTTTATGATAAGTTGATATGTTAGACAAGAAAAGTAACTTGAAGGAAAAAGTAGAATATAACTTTGGAGTATCTTTGTGTAGAATTAGGGGTAATAACCCACTTTGATAACATGAACGAAGATAAGTACATTTATGGTGCAACTTGCAATGTGACGAGACTGATCAACTTTGTAGTAGCCAGGATTAGGCTTGGTTGCAAGTACTTCTGGCAGTTTGGCAAACACGCAGATGATTATCAAACCAAATGCAAAGTATGTATGTGGCCAGCCCTATGATCACTATCTTGAACGCTATGCGTTTAATTGTTCACTTATTGAGGGATATAGAGATAGACAGCACAATAACCTATGATACGTCAAGTTATTTTACTAATGAAAATAAGATACCAAATATATTAAGCAAATTTCCTAAATTTGCTTTTAATAGATAAGGGAATTGTAGTTATTAATCCAGATGTACTCCTGCAAACCCTGTCGGGCCTCGTTCCTAGGCCTTTTGTGTATCCGTATACTCTTGCGCTACCTTCTAAAGGATGGAAATGGTGTACACAGTACACTAGCCGGTTCGGCAGCAAGATCTAAAAAAATCTAACGTGCAATAGTTTGATCCATTTTGACCGATCTTACTGACTAGTTGTCTTTGTAAAACATTTGAAAGAATGATTCTTAATAGACTATACTATAAAATCAGACACCATCTCTCACATCATCTCTGTAGTTTTATAAAGAAAAAAATTTGTGCAGAATTGCATCACTGCCTTTCTCACTGAGCACTTTACTCTTAGTTATAATACATTTCTTGACTGATACTAAGAAAATCAACGAAGGTAGGTAGGTAAGGTTCGTAAGGAAACATGAGAAGTGTTTCTTGACGCGGGTTTTAATCAGATGATGACCCGTCGTTGGAGCTTTTGGTCATTTAACCGAGGAATTCAGCTGGCTTACCGGTCCACCCCATTTAAAATTGACAGTTATTTTTATAACCATTCTTATATAACCAACGAAGGTAACCTACTCAGCTAGATTATAGGTTATCTATCAAATAAGAAGCCTCTGTTCTCTACCAAGGTTTTTAAGATGTGTCTAAACAAATGTTCAAATTCACACACAGGGAGGTGTTCTCCGTCCAGTACTATTTATTATATTAATTAATGCTCATTATATAGATATTTATAGCTCATAGATAATTATGTAGCTAAGAGCTACGCTGATGACATCATGATACATACAATATAGCATAAGAAAATGAGAATCATTTCAATGAAGTTAATATTATATGCAATCGACTAGGATTTATTATGTCTGTATCTAAGACACAAGCAAACGACATGTACCATCCATTTGTTTTCAGACTAGATGCATCAAATGCTTGGAATCTTACAGATATCTTGTGTTGACGTAACCTTCAGTAAATTTACCGTGCCACAACTAAATAAAAGAAGTAGAAAATGGGATAAATGCTCTAAGAACTGTTGCTATCTATAACCCAACTTTGGTGTTAATGTAAGAATAGTGAGAATGATGTACATAGCCTATTTTAAATCCTTAACTTATTGTGCTGTGTCGATGTTAATATCAGCTAAAAAAAAATCTCTCCGGTACTAGGTGGTAATGCAAAATGAAGCCCTCAGAATTTCTTGAAACTACTAAAGACTTCTATGTGAGGAAGGAGATTGGTGTTCCTAGTATCAGTGATAACAAAATTGAAATTAACGCTGTACTTACTATTAAAACATTAAGACAAACCTGACACCACCACCATAAACTTTGTACTGAGGTAAATGAATACAATTCTACTTGGATTGTGAAAGCATGCAAATGTATTAAATTTTATAACCTGCTTGAACTGTATCTTTATAGAGAACAAGAGCAAATTTCACCTATCCATGGAAGTTCTATTGGTTTGACATCACGTATATATTAAAGCCCTTCCCACAAAAGATGGTCACAAGTAATCACTTAACACAGCTGCAAAGACAACTGCTGAAGAAGAAATATCTCGCTGTTAGCAAGAATATACCACAAGATATATACACATATACACTGATGTGTGGCTGCAGGGTTGCCTCCGCTCTTGTTGCCACCTCCATAGATAAGAATTATAGCAACTGTGTTAATTTAGTCAAATGGCCTACGTTACACACTGAGTTGTTTGTCTTCCTAATGGGACTAAGCTTCTCGATCATTACTAATGAATTCTGTCATCAGTAAATGCACTCGACTTGCTTAATGACTGTAACATGGTCACTGGAGAAACCACGTATGGATATTAAAAAGTCAGAGAGAAGGAATTAATGCGCAATTCATACAGAATTACTCCTACTTTAGACAGTTGATACATATACAGCAGTATATTTATCAACTTTCGTGGTGGATCAGGGTCTGATCAACCAGGCTGTTACTGCTGGTCGCACGCAAACTGGCATACGAACCACAACCCGGTTGGTCAGGTACAGACTTAAGGTGCCTGTCCAGTGCCTTCTTAAAGACAGCCAGGAGTCTATTGGTAATCCACCTTATGTATGCTGGGAGGCAGTTTAACAGCCTTGGGCCCCTGACGCTTATTGTGTTGCCTCTCAATATACTCGTGGCGTTCCTGCTTTTCATAGGGGAATGTTGCATCTCCTGCCGAGTCTTTTGCTTCCATAGGAAGTGATTTTCGTGTGCAAGTTTGGTACTAATCTCACTAGGATTTTTCATCTCTCTCGTCTGCGTTCCAAGGAATACAAATCAAAGGACTTCAACCGTTCTCAGTAATTTAGGTGCCTTATCGTACTTATGTGTGCCGTGAAAGTTATTTGTACACTCTCCAGGTCAGCAATTTCGCCTGCCTTGAAGGAGACAGTTAGTGTACAGCAGTATTCCAGTTTTGAAGGTTCTCATAATCCATCCAATCATTTTCCTAGCAGATGCGGTAGATACATTTTGGTGGTCTTTAAAGGCGAGATTCTCTGACATTATCACTCCCAGATCCCTCACATTACTTTTTCGCTCTATTGTATGGTTATAATTAGTTGTCTATCCTGAGTAGTTGAGATTTCTCTTCATTGAACTTCATATTGTTTTGATTAACCCATTTGAAGATTTGGTTGATGTCCGCTGGGAGTCTTGTGGTGTCTTCGATGCAGGTCACTGTCATGGCAATTCGGGTGTCGTCCGCAAAAGAAGACACGGCTTACATCTCTGTCTTTGTCAGATATGAGGATGAGGAATAGGATGGGAGCGAGTACTGTTCCTTGTGGAACAGAGCTTTTCACCGCAGTTGCCTCGGACTTTACTCTGTTTACTAATATTCTTTGTGTTCTATTTGTCAGGAAGTTATAGATCCATCTACCAACTTTCCCTGTTATTCCTTTATCACGCATTTTGTGCGCTATTACACCTTAGTTACACTTGTCAAAGGCTTTTGCAAAGTCTGTATACTACATCGGCATTTTGTTTACCCTCAATAGCATCCAGGACCTTGTCATAGTAGTCCAGTAGCTGGGACAGGCAGGAGCGACCTGCTCTAAACCCGTGTTGCCCTGGGTTGTGTAGTTGATCGGAATCTAGGTGGTTGGCGATCTTGCTTCTTAGAACCCTTTCAAAGATTTTATGATGTGGGATATTAGTGCTATCGGTCTGCAGTTCTTAGCAACTGCTTTACTGCCACCTTTGTGGAGTGGGGCTATATCTGTTGTTTTTAGTGAGTATGGGATGACCCCTGTGTCCATGCTCCCACTCCTTAGAATGCTGAAGGCACATGAGAAGGACTTCTTGTAGTTCTTGAACACGGAGTTCCATGAGTCTGGACCTGGAACAGAGTGCATGGGCATGTCACTTATTGCCTTTCCAAAGTCTTTTGGTGTTAGGATAATATGAGAGATTTTTGAGATGACCAGATTCTGGGTCCCGTTCATAAACAGTTCATTTGGATTGTCAACCTTTGGCCTGGGTAACGGCTCGCTGAACACTGAGTCGTATTGACACTTTAGTATCACACTCATTTCTTGCCCCTCATCTGTGTATGTCCCATCTCGCCTAAGTAGGGGCCTAATACTGAATGCTGTATTTACCTTAGATTTGGCATAAAGAGAAGAATTATTTTGTTTTTGTTTTTCAGTTTCTTATATGACTTTTAGTTCTTCCTGCGATTCTTGTCTCCTGTAAGATTCCTTCAGCTTAAGTTCAATATTTGCTATTTCACTGACCTGCGTCTCCCTTCGTATTTCAGATATATTGGCCCCTCTCAACAGCTCTGTGATTCTTCGCCTTCGTCTGTATAGAGAGCGTCTCTCTCTTTCTAGCTTACATCTTCTCTTTCTTTTTCTTAATGGAATATGCCTTGAGCAGATCTCAAGAAACACAGAGTTTATTTTTTCTAGGCAAAGGTTCTGATAAGTGTTGATTAGGATATCTTCCCAGCTTGTTTCATTTAAGGCATGGTTGACTTGTTCCCATTGTATGGTTTTGTTACTGAAGTTGAATTTTGTGAAAACACCCTCATAACTGATCACATTTTGCTGGTCAGGAGCCCTGTGCATATAAGTCTATACCTCTGTTATGTTGTGATCTGAGTGTATTGTCGTTGATCGTCGTTGTTAGTGAAGATGGGGTCCAGCATATTTTCTAGTCTTGTAGGCTCTAATATTTGGTGGTTTAAAGTGAATTTGGTGGAGAGATTTAATAGCTCGTGTGTGTGTGAATTTTCATCTGAGCTGCCTCTTGGGGTGACCTCTGCTAAAATATTATTTCATACACTCCTCCAATTTAGATGTCTCAAGTTGAAATTCCCCAGTAGCAAGATGTTTGGGGCAGTAGTTGGGAGATTTTCCAGACAGTATTCAATTTTCAAAAGCTGTTCCTGGAATTGCTGGGAAGCTGCAGCCGGAGGCTTGTATACAACCGCAGTCTTTACCGCCAAAACTTCAACTACATCATTTGAGATGTTTAATAGTTCTGAGAAAATGAACGACTCTGTGACGTACAAGCCAACCGTTCCCCCTTGTTGTCTCTTTAGTCTGTCGCATCTGAACAGGTTAGAACCTGGGATCCATATATCGTTGAAAAAATGATCCTTTATGCGGGTCTCTGTGAAAGCTACAAACAATGCATTTGACTCCGTGAGCAGTTCCTTGAAGCAAGGAATTTTGTTGTTAGTTGAGGGCTTTAGACCCTGTATGTTTGTAAAGACAAATGTCGTTATATTGATGGAATTTAGCGGGATTTCATTTGCTGGCTCTAATCTCTGTTGTTTTGGAGTGGAGGCCAATGACCGTTCGTCTGCTCCAGAAGTGTTTTCAGTTTGTGTAAAATTTCTGTCGTTTCTTGCCAGTCTTGTCTTCTTCCTGGCATTAAAAGACCTCTTTCTCTGGAAATGTTATGGCTCCCCTCTTTTGTTTCCCATAGTCTGGCTGGTCTGTGTCTTCTTGTCCCCTTTAGATGATGTGCCTGGCAGTATACGTTGTAGCATTTTCTTTCATGTAGTGACGAGTGGCACATTTCGGGGTGAAATAAGTTACAGGAAGGGGAGTTGCACCCTCCTGATGTCATGTGGGTGCAGCATTTATTGGGATGGTCAAAGTTGCATGTCTCACCTGTTATACCATGCCTGCCGGTATCCAAGGCATAGAATTTGCGTAGATTGGAGTTTTGTTTGCTATGATTTTTTGTGGCTGCGTTCGCTGCTGATGTATTTTTTCTGTTTCCCCTCTGCCTACCGCCCCCGTATGGACGTCAGTGCTTCCACCAGTTTTTACTGGTAATGTGTCAACACAATTCCCTGAGGTATCATCCCCTTTTGTTTCATCTCCAGCAGTATCGCTATTTTGTACCTCTGTAAATTGAATAACGTTGTCTTTACCTGTTTCATCACCAGGTCCACTATCTCCATTTGATGCACTGTCCTCCAGGATAACACTAGCACCCTCTGGAGCACTGTCTTCCAATACACCCCCGTCCAACCCACCCATTTTATTTTCCCAGCTGTCATACCAGGTTGACATGGTCAGAGTTTTCTTTTTTTCTATCATGCATTGCGTGGAACAGAACTTTTTTGATATGCTGCACACTCACCACACAGATCAATTCTTTCAAATCTAGGCCTGGTTTATCTTGGCCTACAGGTGCTAAGTGCCAACGAATTTTTACGATTATTTATGATTATTTTTGTTATTTGTTCATTATTTTATGCAAAATAGTTTACACGATTTATTACGGGGTTATATACAGGAACTTACATTACTATATTCGAAACACTTTTCTAAGGTTAGGTTGAGGAATATGGGCAACTTAACCTTCGGCCTCCAAGAAGCTGGGTAAATGTTCGAGACTTATTTTTTTTTTGGGGGGGAGGGGGGGAATATATTCTTCGATACTGTAAATACGGTAAGTAATAAGTGTCAGTCAGGTAGGACCTTCCCCTTATAAGTTAATCAGAGTAAGGATTGGTGGAGGCTCGATCGTCTGTCTGCCAATTACTAGGGAGATGTCAGAGATTTTAATATATAATATAAAATCCAAATGTCTAGTATAAATGTGTGTAGGGTATATCGGAGTGATACCTTAATAAGGAATCGTTCAAGACACTGTACACTGTGTATGTTAGGCCCATACTGGAGTATGCAGCACCAGTCTGGAACCCACACCTGGTCAAGCACGTCAAGAAGTTGGAGAAAATACAAAGGTTTGCAACAAGGCTAGTTCCAGAGCTCAGGGGAATGTCGTACGAGGAAAGGTTGAGGGGAATTGGACTGACGACACTGGAGGACAGAAGGGTCAGGGGAGAAACTCAGTCTTAACGTTGAGTCTTTTTTCACTAATGTTATTTTATCTTCCGACACCCACTGGTGTTGCTATTGGTTCTACTCTATTCCCTGTTCTTACTAACCTGTATTTAGAATATTTCCTTCTTCTGGGACATGTCCTCTTTTGCTTCGCTATGTACATGATGTCTTTGTTGTTTGGACACATGACTAGTCTCTTCCAATCTTTTCTTGCTTCTTCCATCAAGTTCATAGTTGAATGGGAATCTAATTTTCTGCTTCTTTTATTTGATTTTCAGGTCCACCGCTCTGTGGCTGGCCTTTCCTTTTCCGTCTTCTTTTTCCTTCGTGTCATTCGTATCTGTGATCCTCAATTTCCTATCTGTTAAATTGCCACTATTCGCATCTCGTTTTAATGTCTTGGCTATCCTTTCGATTTTATAAATTCTGCTTACTCTCTCCTAAACGGACTTTCTTCTCATCCAGATACACTTCTGTGAAATCTCGAATTCCTTGCCTTCTGTACATTTCCAGTATTCGACACCTTAACAGCACCCTTCGTCCTCTACATCAAACGTGTTTTTTGTCAGACTAATTACCTGGAGTTTACCTGGAGAGAGTTCCGGGGGTCAACGCCCCCGCGGCCCGGTCTGTGACCAGGCCTCCTGGTGGATCAGAGCCTGATCAACCAGGCTGTTGCTGCTGGCTGCACGCAAACCAACGTACGAGCCACAGCCCGGCTGATCAGGAACTGATTTTAGGTGCTTGTCCAGTGCCAGCTTGAAGACTGCCAGGGGTCTGTTGGTAATCCCCCTTATGTGTGCTGGGAGGCAGTTGAACAGTCTCGGGCCCCTGACACTTATTGTATGGTCTCTTAACGTGCTAGTGACACCCCTGCTTTTCATTGGGGGGATGGTGCATCGTCTGCCAAGTCTTTTGCTTTCGTAGTGAGTGATTTTCGTGTGCAAGTTCGGTACTAGTCCCTCTAGGATTTTCCAGGTGTATATAATCATGTAAAGTAAAAGGACACAAGTGCAACTAATGTGACATTTATTGTGGCAACGTTTCGCTCTCCAGGAGCTTTATCAAGCCATTACATGTATTGTTTGTAATGGCTTGATAAAGCTCCTGGAGAGCGAAACGTTGCCACAATAAATGTCACATTAGTTGCACTTGTGTCCTTTTACTTTACATATTGTCGGTAATTCTACCAACTTTATTGTATATAATCATGTATCTCTCCCTCCTGCGTTCCAGGGATTACAGGTTTAGGAACCTCAAGCGCTCCCAATAATTGAGGTGTTTTATCTCCGTTATGCGCGCCGTGAAAGTTCTCTGTACATTTTCTAGGTCGGCAATTTCACCTGCCTTGAAAGCTGCTGTTAGTGTGCAGCAATATTCCAGCCTAGATAGAACAAGTGACCTGAAGTGTCATCATGGGCTTGGCCTCCCTAGTTTTGAAGGTTCTCATTATCCATCCTGTCATTTTTCTAGCAGATGCGATTGATACAATGTTATGGTCCTTGAAGGTGAGATCCTCCGACCCTTCGCACTAATCTTGTTCAAATTTCTCCCATCACTGATGTCTTCTGTGTCTACTCCATTTCCTGATCTTCCTGTTCTCTCCAGTACTATGGTGAAATTGGCCGCCGTCTTTCTGACAGACTTAACACAAAAATATGTGTTCGCCTTGGAGACAACAACTATGCTCTTTTTCTGTCATGTCAGAGAGCGTAGTCTCTGGTAAAATTACTGTACCTACCCTTCTTTTAGACTTCAAAAACACTGTATTGCTGAAGCAGCTCTCATACACAAATTTCCTAGCATGACTCCTAATTCTGGCCTTGTTTCTATAGATGCCTGCCTTTCCCATTACATTGTCAAAGACTCTAAACTTCGGAACACCCGTGACTTGATCTAACGTTTACCGTTTCCTCTCCTTCGAATTCATTCTTCTTCTTCATCATCCCTTTCTTTGCTTTTCCTGTCTTCTGCCTTGTTGAGTTCTGCCGCTAGGTTTTCACCGTGGGGGCGGTGGGAGAGGGGGGAGGGGTCGTATTGGCGGTGTCCCTGGATTTCTCCCGTATGTTTTCCCTTAAGCTTGTATCACAGAACTAAATAGTTATAACTGACCATAATTCTTAAAGGGGTGGACCAGTAAGCAAGCGGAAGGCCTCGGTCATATGACCAAAAGCTCCAACGGTGGGTCATCATCTGATTAAGACCCGCGTCAGGAAACACTTGTCCTGTTTCCTGACGAACCTTACCTAACTTTAAGCTTGTGAGCCAGTGGCTTTCCCTCAGTGGTCCTTTGTTCTCCTGCTCTGTTACACCACTACTTCTACTATCACTACTCTCTCTACCATTACTTCTACCACATGTTTTACCATTACCACTTCTCATTATTGCTACCGCCACTGCTGCACTACACCTACTAGTGCTGCTGCTGCTGCTGCTGCTGCTGCTGCTGCTGCAGAGTAGGCGGCGGCGGCGGCGGTGGCGAAGACGGTAGCGACGGCGGTAGCGACGGACGGGACAGCACGGCGGCTGCTGCTGCTGTAACCGTCAACACAATTACTACTCTCGTATTTATGTTTCTTCTCCATCCCCCCATTCTGTATTTTGGGTTTCTCTGCCTCTTACTCTTTCAGTTTTGATTTGACAATGGTCCAGGACGGACCGAAACGTCTCCTAAGAGCTGTGTTTTTAGTGAATAGTTAATTGATGGAGTATTTGGGAGTAGGTGTGTTGGCACATTAGTCTATGAAATATAAATATAATAATAACACCAGCCATGAAATTTTAGCTTGATATCCAGATCAGAACCAAATTGATTGTTTTACGCTAACTTTCATCCTGGATCATGACTCCGAGTTTGTTTTGCCTCGATCACACAAGGTTGTTCAAATCTTAAGATCAATATTTTGTCTATTTAAGATTGATGAAATACATGATACATGTCACCTAACACTCCTTAGTCTTACACATATATTAAGTGCGGTGCATGCATTGACGACAATAAATTTGCTACGACAATAAATTTGCTACTACTATAAATAAAAACATTTTATGATATTTTAAGCATACTGAAACTGAAAGTGAAGTCAGAATTCACCCAACACGAAAGATATTCGCAACACATATGGTTCCATGTTACATGTCTGAACTTGAATTCACATCAGTGAATTCAAGGCGAGAGGCCACAGCCACAGCCATATAAAGGTGAGTACAAGTAACATATCTTACTGGCTGTTATTTAAAGGTAGTCTGGCTTACTTACAAGTGCAAGAAAATGGTGACTCTGAGGAGGAGCCGACCCGAGGGACAGAGTAGAGTACAGAAGGTGAGTTGCACTATCTAGGTATGAGGATAAGAGGAAATTGGATGAGGAATGGGAAAGTAAATTGAATTCATTCACTTCAGGAGAAAACTGAGGTGATAAGAAGGAGGCTTAAAGTACGTAAAAAGATCTATAATATATAGGGCTCATTTGTTCATAGGAGGAGAATAAACTGAGTAGATGAAAAAATTTTCAGTGGATTGGAAAATACTCCTATGACGAACAACATCTAATCAAGGTATTCTTCGTTGCACACACCTGACTCTTCCCTGAGTACTGATGCACACACCAACCCCAGTCCTACCTACCCCTCTCCGGGTAACATAAGAACATAAGAATGTAGGAACACTGCAGAAGGCCTACTGGCCCATACGAGGCAGGTCCTTATCAAAACGACATCTACATAAAGCTACCCAAGAAATAACTCCCGTACCCCTTGACACCAGAAAGATTAGACCACAACAAAGAGTGCACGGCAAGAAAGCTCGGAACGTGATATACATATGCAGATGGATTACCGAACAAAAGTGATAAATTTATAGAATGGATAGCAAAGGTAAACCGAGACTTCATAGCTATCAAAGAGTTGAAGCAACCGGAAATGATATCTGATGCCATATTCCGAGCAGTACACCAAATCACAATTGAAGACAGGAAGGTATTGAATGCTGCCAATTGATTACATAGTGGGAACTGAAAGTGGTATTAGCATTGGTTTACAGTCAACCATCAAGCGCTATGCATGCGGCTAAGGTGAATTTATTAATCATGGGTGAGTTCAACCACAAAGAAACTGGCTTGGCACGCAAAGAGGCTCTTGTTCTGGGGAATTGTACTTTTCGATCTTCTTCCTCAGACCAAGCCTAACTATCCCCTACTCCTACCTCCCCCCCCCCCCATCCTTTCCATTTCTCATTTCTCCATTCCTCTCCTCTCCTTCCTCTCCTGCTTTTGGCCTTTGAGGTTCTTCCCTCCGAGATTCTAGCTCCTAGGTTGGGAAAGGATGCCCACGTCTGTCCCATTCCGCTGAGGCCCTTGGTGGTGGTGGTGGTGGTGGTGGTGGTGGTGGTGGTGGTGTTACTTAACGTGGAATCTGGATTATCTGGGGATGTGCCGATCCAACCTAGGGAGTCCTAGATTATTATTATTATAATCAAGGGGGAAGCGCTAAACCCGTAGGATTATACAGCGCCCAGGGGGGGATGTGGAAGGCATTCAGGCTTAATTCGGGGAACTGGAGCACAGATTCAATTCCCTAAATCAAGAGCCCCTCACCAACATCAAGGAACCTTCCATGAGGGGAGGGAGTCCTAGAGGGTGGCTTTCGGTGTGCTTCGGGTGACGGGTGTATCTCTGGAGGCTGCGTGCCGGTTCCGGGAGTTGGTGGTCAAAGACCCCTCAAGGAAGGTTCCTTGATGTTGGTGAGGGGCTCTTGATTTAGGGAATTGGATCTGTGCTCCAGTTCCCCAAATTAAGCCTGAATGCCTTCCACATCCCCCCCAGGCGCTGTATAATCCTCCGGGTTTAGCGCTTCCCCCTGATTATAATAATAATAATGGTGGTCAAAGAGGGTAAGCCTTACGACCGCCCTCTCTTTTGTCCGCCAAGGTGACTGTGGATGTTAGGTTGTTAACCCGGATTGCTGGTTTACCAGCTTGATGAGTAGAGTAGGGCATGGGTTCCATGCTGCATCTGCACTACCGGCTGCACGGCACTGAAGGTCCTCTTGGGCGCGTAGGGGATATACAGTCCTTTTCATTTCTTCCGGGAGCTATCTCTCCACGTACTCCCTTTTGAAATGTTGAGTAAATGCTTGGGGAGTTTTGAACCAAGTGTGAGAGTACTTGTAGTTGGGGATTTCAATACTAAAGTGGGTAAAAATGTTGTGGAGGGGGTAGTAGGTAAATTTGGGGTGCCAGGGGTAAATGAAAATGGGGAGACTTAATTGAGCTAGGTATAGAAAGAGGTTTGGTAATAAGCAATACATATTTTATGAAAAAGAGGATAAATAAATATACAAGGTGTGATATAGCATGTAATGAAAGTAGTTTGTTAGATTATGTATTGGTGGATAAAAGGTTGATGGGTAGGCTCCAGGATGTAAACGTTTATAAAGGGGCAACTGATATATCAGATCATTATTTAGTTGTAGCTACAGTTAGAGTAAGAGGGAGATGGGACAAGAGGAAAATGGCAACAACAAGTAAGAGGGAGATGAAAGTGTATAAGCTAAGGGAGGAGGAAGTTCGGGTGAGATATAAGCAAACTATTGGCAGAAAGGTGGGTTGGCGCAAGTATGAGCAGTGGGGGTTTGAAGAGAGTTGGAATAGTTTTAAAAATGCAGTATTAGAATGTGGAGCAGAAGTTTGTGGTTATAGGAGGGTGGGTGCAGGAGGAAAGAGGAGTGATTGGTGGAATGATGAAGTAAAGGGTGTGATAAAAGAGAAAAAGGTACCAAAGCAGAAGTGTTATAAGAAGTGTAGAGTATATGGAGAGTAAAAGAAAGGTGAAGAGAGTGGTGAGAGAGGGCAAAAGGAGAGCAGTTTATAAAGTGGGAGATGCAGTATCAAGAAATTTTAAAGAAAATAAAAAAAAAAATTGGAGTGAGTTAAACAAGTTAAGAAAGCCTAGGGAACGAATGGATTTGTCAGTTAAAACAGAGTAGGAGAGTTAGTAGATGGGGAGATGGAGGTATTGGGTAGATGGCGAGAATATTTTGAGGAACTTTTAAACGTCAACGAAGAAAGGGAAGCAGTAATTTCATGCACTGGCCAGGGAGGTATACCATCTTTTAGGAGTGAAGAAGAGCAGGATGTTAGAGTGGGGGAGGTGTGTGAGGCATTGCATAGAATGAAAGGGGATAAAGCAGCTGGAACTAACGGGATCATAACAGAAATATTAAAAGCAGGGGGGAATATAGTGTTGGAGTGGTTGGTATTTTTGTTTAATAAATGTATGAAAGAGGGGAAGGTACCTAGGGATTGGCGGAGATTGTAAAATTATAGAGGAATAAGTTTGCTGAGTATACCAGGAAAAGTGTACGGTAGGGTTATTATTGAAAGAATTAGAGGCAAGACAGAATGTAGAATTCCGGATGATCTTGGAGGTTTTAGAGTGGGTAGGGGATGTGCAGATCAAGTGTTTACATTGAAGCATATATGTGAACAGTATTTAGATAAAGGTAGGGAAGCTTTTATTGCATTTATGGATTTAGAAAAGGCATATGATATGATATGAGTGGATAGAGGAGCAATGTGGCAGATGTTGCAAGTATATGGAATAGGTGGTAAGTTACTAAATGCTGTAAAGAGTTTTTATGAGGATAGTGAGACTCAGGTTAGGGTGTGTAGAAGTAGGTCTTATACAGGGATGTGTAATGTCACCATGGTTGTTTAATATATTTATAGATGGGGTTATAAAAGAAGAAAATGCTAGGGTTTTCGGGAGAGGGATGGGATTAAACTATGGGGAATCAAATACAAAATGGGAATTGACACAGTTACTTTTTGGTGATGATTCTGTGCTTATGGGAGATTCTAAAGAAAAATTGCAAAGGTTAGTGGACGAGTTTGGGAGTGTGTGTAAACGTAGAAGTTGAAAGTGAACGTAGAAAAGAGTAAGGTGATGAGGGTATCAAATGATTTAGATAAAGAAAAATTGGATATCAAATTGGGGAGGAGGAGTATGGAAGAAGTGAATGTTTTCAGATATTTGGGAGTTGACGTGTCAGCGGATGAATTTATGAAGGGTGAGGTTAATCATAGAATTGATGAAGGAAAAATGGTGAGTGGTGTATTGAGGTATATGTAGAGACAAAAAACGTTATCTATGGAGGCAAAGAAGGGAATGTATGAAAGTATAGTAGTACCAACACTCTTATATGGGTGTGAAGCTTGGGTTGTAAATGCTGCAGCAAGGAGGCGGTTGGAGGCAGTGGAGATGTCCTGTAAGGGCAATGTGTGGTGTAAATATTATGCAGAAAATTCGGAGTGTGGAAATTAGGAGAAGGTGTGGAGTAATAAAAGTATTAGTCAGAGGGCTGAACAGTCATGAAGAGGGGTTGTTGAGGTGGTTTGGTCATTTAGAGAGAATGGATCAAAGTAGAATGACATGGAAAGCGTTTAAATCTGTAGGGAAAGGAAGGCGGGGTACGGGTCGTCCAGGGAAAGGTTGGAGGGAGGAGGTAAAGGAGGTTTTGTGGGCGAGGGGCTTGGACTTCCAGCAAGCGTACGTTAGCGTGTTAGATAGGAGTGAATGGAGACGAATGGTATTTGGGACCTGCCGAGCTGTTGGAGTGTGAGCAGGGTAATATTTAGTTAAGGGATTCAGGGAAGCCGGTTATTTTTATATAGCCGGACTTGAGTCTTGGAAATGGGAAGTACAATGCCTGCACTTTAAAGGAGGGGTTTGGGACATTGGCAGTTTGGAAGGATATGTTGTGCATCTTTATACGTATATGCTTCTAAACTGTTGTATTCTGGGCACCTCTGCAAAAGCAGTGATTATGTGTGAGTGAGGTGAAAGTGTTGAATGATGATGAAAGTATGTTCTTTTTGGGGATTTCCTTTCTTTGTTGGGTCACCCTGCCTCGGTGGGAGACGGCCGACTTGTTGAATATATATATATATATATATATATATATATATATATATATATATATATATATATATATATATATATATATATATATATATATATATATATATATATATATATATATATATATATATATATATATATATATATATATATATATATATATATATATATATATATATATATATATATATATATATATATATATATACAGAGGTCCCCAGCTTTTCGTAGTTCCCGGCAATCGTAAAATTCGCCAATCATAGAGGTATTTTCGTATAAACATGGACTCGCTTTTCATAGGTTGAATCGCGAGTCGTAGTTCGTCCGGGACGCGTACCCACGGCGTTAGTCAGGGCGGCAGCCAGTCTGGCATTGTTTACCAGTGAGCGAAGGTCCCCTCACGTGCTCCAGCGAAATATTTCATAATATTCCATTTATTTTAGTGCTTACAAGTACTAAATAAGCTACCATGGCTCCAAAGAAATCTCCTAGTGCCAAGCCTGTGGTAAAGAAGGTGAGAAATACGATTGAATTTAAGAAAACCATCATTGAACAATATGAAAGTGGTACAAGTGTGGCCGAACTGTCCAGGATGTATAAGAAACCCTACACAACCTTATGTTCCATAGTGGCCAAGGAAAATGAAATAAAGGATGCTGTTGTTGCAAAGGGAGTAACTATGCTGACAAAAATGAGATCACCAGTACTGGAAGAGGTTGAGAAGTTATTATTGGTGTGGATAAATGAGAAACAATTAGCAGGAGATACTCTTATGACTTCGTTTATTTGTGAAAAGGCTAGGCAGTTGCATGAAGATTTGGTAAAGAAATTGCCTGCAAATAGTGGTGAAGTGAGTGAATTTAAGGCCAGCAAAGGCTGGTTTGAGAGATTTAAGAACCGTACTGGCATACACAGTGTGGTAAGGCATGGTGAGGCTGCCAGTTCGGACCACAAGGCGGCTGAAAAATATGTGCATAAATTCCAAGAGTACATTGAGGCTGAAGGACTGAAACCTGAACAAGTGTTCAATTGTGACGAAACAGGCCTCTTTTGGAAGAAAATGCCAAAGAGGACCTTCATTACACAAGAGGAAAAGGCAATGCCAGGACACAAGCCTATGAAAGACAGGCTGATGCTAATGTTCTGTGCTAATGCTAGTGGGGATTTCAAAGTGAAGCCATTACTAGTGTACCATTCTGAAAATCCCAGAGTGTTCAGGAAAAACAATGTTATGAAGAGTAAATTGTGTGTGTTTTGGAAATCTAATAGTAAGGCATGGGTCACGAGGGAAATTTTCGTCGAGTGGTTCAATGAAGTGTTTGGCCCTAGTGTGAAGGAGTATCTCCTGGAAAAGAATTTGGATCTCAAGTGCCTGCTAGTAATGGACAATGCACCTGCTCATCCTCCAAACTTGGATGACCTAATTTTCGAGGAGTTTGGGTTCATCACAGTAAAGTTCTTGCCCCCGAATACCACTCCTCTCCTCCAACCCATGGACCAGCAGGTTATTGCAAACTTTAAAAAACTCTACACAAAAGCAATGTTTCACAGGTGCTTGACTGTGACCACAGACACTCACTTGACCCTAAGGGAATTTTGGAGAGAGCACTTCAGCATCCTCCACTGCATAACCCTTATAGGTATGGCTTGGGAGGGAGTGACTACCAGGACTTTGAACTCTGCCTGGAGAAAATTGTGGCCAGATTGTATCGAATTTGAAGAATTTGGGACTGACTCTAATGAGCCTATGTCTGTTGTAAAATCAATTGTGGCACTGGGGAGTTCCATGGGGTTGGATGTGAGTTTGGAGAATGTGGAAGAATTGGTGGAAGACCACAATGAAGAGCTCACAACTGAGGAGCTGCAAAAGCTTCAGCAGGAAGAGCAACACATCGCAGCTCAGAATCTTGCTGCAGAGGAAGAGGAAGAGAGATGGAAGAAGGTGCCTTCTTCAGAAATTAAAGAGATTTTTACTATGTGAGGTAAGATGGAAAGCTTTATGGAGAAACATCACCCTAACAAGGTTGTTGCAAGCCAGGTTGGCAACATGTACAGTGACAAAGTCTTGGGCCATTTTAGGGAAGTGTTAAAGAGACGCCAGAAACAGAGCTCTCTCCACAGTTATTTTGTGAGACAGGACTCCAGAGACTCTCAAGGTGGTCCTAGTGGCATTAAGAAACAGAGAAGAGAAGCAACCCCAGAAAAGCAAATGGTACCTGAGGTGTTGATGGAAGGGGATTCCCCTTCCAAACTATAAACAATCCACTCTCTCTCCTCCTCCAGTCTCCCATACACTAAGAAGAAACTACAATAAAGGTAAGTGTTATGCTGTTAATGTTTCATTCATCATTTCCCATTGTATTGTTTATGTACTACATGCATATTTCATGTTAATTTTTTTTTTTGTTTTAATACTTCTGGGTGTCAGGAACGGATTAATTGCATTTACATTATTTTTTATGGGGAAAATTGATTTGTAAATCGTAAATTTCGTTTATAGTAACGGCTCCAGGAACGGATTAATTACGAACAACGAGGGACCACTGTATATATATAATATATATATATATATATATATATATATATATATATATATATATAATATGTATATATATATATGTATATATATATATATATATATATATATATATATATATATATATATATATATATATATACATATGTATATATATATATATATATATATATATATATATATATATATATATATATATATATATATATATATATATATATATATATAAAATGCAATAACCGTGAACAAGCAATGCTAGATGTGAAACTCTCAGTAGTAGTAACCAGTTACCAGTAACCACTGTGCCAGTTGACTCACGACCAACCGTCTCTGCCTGAGTCACTGTCTATTCATATTGAGCTGACCTGACATTATTCAAAGACCCTCTCACATATGGGTACGGGCGGCCGGTCAGTCAGTGTTACGAGTGGGAGCAAGGAGATAGGTATGGCTGCAAGGGCGTTACACACATTATCTGTAATTATACGTACTACCAGCCTATGTGAGTATTTCTTACCTAATCCACGTGTCGAACTCCCACATGATAAATGGTGGCACCGGTGTGGAGCGTGGATTTACGTTTTTAAGGGTAATTCAAGACGTTAGAAGGCTGTTTGTGAGTAGCGGCAGGGTCAAAGGTGAACCGTCACCCACCAGTACTACCCTCACGCACCACCTCCAGCCTGCGAGCCTGTTGCAGCCGTTTCAAGCTTCCTGGCTTAGTTCGTGTGCTAATTGCTTCAATCTCCGAGGGGTTGACCCGGATTTTGCAATTAAGCCAGTCAGTAAGCCAGACTGTGGAAGTGAACGCCAGTCAGCCTATCATCCAGCCTGTCTCCTGTCATCCAACTGCTCCTCTGTGCTTTGTGCATCGTTACACGTCTTCCAGCCAGCCATTCTCGTGGGGTAAGCCAGTCAGCCAAGCCAGCTTCTAACCCAGCTGAGAGAGAGAAGTAAGCCACTCAGTAAGAAGTAAGCCAAGTTCCTCTCAAGTATTGTCTATATCGCTTTGTGCTCCCTGTTGGATGCTAAGAGTGGTTTTCACCATTCCTGTGGCATAGAGTGGCTTCTCAAGCCACCTTCGTGGGTAGAGTGGGGTGCGCGGCAGTGCCCCAGCGAGAGTCTCACCCACCATACTCTCTCCCTCCACACACTATCCACCCACCACCAGACACCTCATCTACCTGTGGTTGTTTGCACCCTTGTACCGGGTCCTACTACTGTTTTGGCTCACATAATTGGTCAAGAGATTGTAGGTGAGCGCCACCGATAAAATCCAATTATGGGAGTTCACCGAGAGAGCGCATTTCTTCCGACAACAGTGAGTGTAGGAATTGTCAGTCATCACCGCGCAGGACAACCTATAACCTACCCTCATCACCAGTAATCACCCGACTACTACAGACTTCAGTGATAATTTAGAGTCATTTTTCTTGCATTTAAAGACATTTGCGTGTGTGAGACATTTATAGTAAATTGCTTGTGTACTCTAAACCTTGTGTTTTCAGTGTAAACGCAGTATTTCTTTGACTCGTTAATTTTTACAATATTTTTCAGTGTTTTCACTTATCTTAAATTTTTTTTATCTGTGTTTTTTTCTTTATGCTACTCCTGTCTGTAGTAAGTATTATTGTGTAGTGTACCAGTCAGTCACTCTGTGAAGTGATTCATTTTTTTTATTGTATTCTTTCAGCGTTGTATTCTCCAGTAATTGTCATTGTATTTCATGCAGTGATATTCACCCCAGTATACCAAATTATCCATTTATTTCTATGTGTGTCTTTTTCTCGTATGCCAGCAGTGTCTCATTCCTCTAATTTTTTCGCAGACTGTGTACCATTATTTTTGCCAGCAAATTTTTGTCGTATCAGTCACAGCAGGATTTTGTTGTAAGAATATATTATAATAATGAAGTGTGCCCTGCCACTGTAAGTGTAACACTACCCGTTTTGTTCCTTTGTTTTATTTTATTCA
The DNA here is from genome assembly GCF_038502225.1 of Cherax quadricarinatus. NCBI lineage: Eukaryota > Metazoa > Arthropoda > Malacostraca > Decapoda > Parastacidae > Cherax > Cherax quadricarinatus. The sequence continues at coordinate 10,572,821 of NC_091317.1, forward strand.
TATTTTTATATTTCTTTGAACAAATTCACTCTTCATGAAATTTTAATTACTTTTAACGTAAAGTGTTTTCTTTACTCTGCTTGAGTAAATTGTTTTGTCTAATTTACAATTAAGAGTTAAAGTGTTCAATCAGTTTATTTTTTTTTCTTCATATTTTAATTTTATCATTTAACCTGAGTTTTCCCAGTGACACTTTATTACTGCAGTGAATTATTTTGTTGCACTTGTTCTGCAGTGAATTATTTTGTTGCACTTGTTCTGCAGTGAATTATTTTGTTGCACTTGTTCTGCAGTGAATTATTTTCTTTTATTAATATTTTTATGAATTATATTTTAATCTCGTTTATGCATTCTTAGAAAATACTTAAATTTCCCAGTTAACAATTTAATAATTTTATTTTATACTTTTACTTTGATTTAAAATTTAATTAATTAATTTCTTTATTAGCAAGAGTAAAGACAGCTCATTTTGCATTTAATTCAGTCTCCAGTAATATTTTTACTTGTATATTTCAATGTAAAATTTTTCTTGACCTTGAGTTGTCCTTCCTCTTGCAGTGTATCTTAGACATTTTTTTTTATTCCTTCTGCAGAATTCGTTGCATATCTTTTATTTCAATTCTAGAATTTTATATCATTTTTATTGTTCATTATTTTTGCCTTATTTGTTCTTGTGCTACTTTGCCATTATGTCTCACATACCGTCAAGTGATACTTTAGTGAATGTTGACACTCCGACCTCTCAGGCTACTGTTGCCCCTGTCATCAGTCCTCACAGTTCCTTAGCGACTGACAGACCGACCCAGATACCGAGATACTATAGTTATACTCGTGATTCCCTTGATGCGTTACCTTTATTCAATGGCCATGTACATAGTCTTGAAGCATGGTTTGCAGCCATTCGTTCTCGTGCTAGTGCTCTAGTTGAAGGTCCTCCTTCAGAGGAAAGTCTTATCAGACTTGCTAAAGAAGCTCTTTATCGATCTCCTGCTGCTGTTCACGTTGTTGATCTCCTTGATATGCGAGACTTCAGGAATCTTACTAAGTGGTCACAATATGAGGAACTGATTCGTTCTTTCCTTGTCCCAGTAAAAACAGCTGATCCATATGTCGTTCTTAGGGAACTAGTGAATGCTACACCCATGAGTAATGAATCGTTGAGTGCATTTGCTGTTAGATTAGACAAACTTTTATCATCATTTATCAATGCTGTCCAATCATCATCTTTTGTCCCTGACGAGGATAAACCATCCACAGCATCGTTTGCTAAAATGGCAGCTTTTGGAGCAATTAAAGAACTAATGCCACCTGCTTCTCTGTGTGCTTATGAGGCTCATCCTCCAACTGTGACGATGGAACCACTTACAGCCTTAAAACATGTACGTTCCTTGTGCCCCCAGGGTACTTTCCCTTGTATCAAAAGTAATGTCACACATATGCCTCAGTCTGCACCACCTCTTGTTTGCGCCACAGAGACAAATCATGGTCGTCAACCATCTCAGAGATCACCAAGAACCAGTGTACAGAGTCGTTATACACCTCGTAGTATTCATAGTACATTCAGTAACCATAGTCGGCGGAATTGTTACAACTGTGGTTTCCGTGGCCATATTGCAATTAATTGTCCTGATAGTTACCCTAAGAGACGTCGTACTGATGATGAGTACCCAGATCTTCCCTACTGTACTTATCATAGAATACATGGACATGACACATCTGAGTGCAATGCTCTCTATAACCTTCAGTACTCTAGGTCTTTCCGTGGCTGTTCCAACCGCAGAACCCGTAGAGGAAACAGATATCGTGGTTCTCAAAATAACCAGAACCAGGCTCATTCTTCCAATTCTCAAACTAACCAGAACCAGGCTCGTTCTTCCAATTCGGGGGAATTCGAGCGCCCCAGTCAAACCGTCCCATGGTGACAGTAGGTGATAATGAGTACACCATCCCCGTTCACAATTCCTTTGAAGCCTTAAGCAGTCTCGAGAATGACAACCCTGCTGATGATGTTGCTTCACATGTCTCTGACGTAGATGATTTTGGGGATGAAGTAGAATAAGTCTTTTCTGATGACAATCCACCTTTTTGTTTGCACATAACTTCCAATGCAACCATAGGCCCTATAGTGCAAGCATCTGTTTATAATGTGCCCATTCATTTGTTCATGGACTCTGGTGCGCAAGTCAATATTATTAGGTCTAGTTTGTTTAAGGATAAGCAGTTACGACATGTCCTTCTCGTAGAACCGACTCATGTGTCCTCCCTTAGTGGAGTATCTGGTTCTCACCTGCGTGTCCGAGGTCGGACTTCCCTAACCTTTTCTATCCAAGGTAGAGACTTCACTGCTTCCTTACTTGTTGTCGACCAGATTACTTTCCCTGGTGACCTTCTACTGGGATTTGCTTCCATGCGAGACTTACGCATTGTGCTCGACCCTTATCGATGGCATGCCCAAATTGACGACTTGATCGTTCCATTCTGGGGTTACCAGCTTGGATCAGAAATCTGTTATACTGCTGCAGAGTATGATGTACGGATTAAGTCCTTACAAGCTAATGCATTCTCCAGTAGCGTACCCAAGCGGTCAGGCACTGGTAATTCTGTCACTCCCATCAGTGTTCCACCTATACCTTCAGACTTGCAGGATAGTCCGATGCCTCAAGTGTCCGAGGACACTCAGATTGCCTTGAGTGCACAACCTATCCCTGCAATGCCTGCTAGTTCGAGTAGTAGTTCCTCCACAGGGGACACCTTGTCGGAAAACAATTACTTGCAACTAGTAATGCCATCTCTTGTTGATGTCACATGCCGTCTGCAGAAAGACGTCTCTGTTAAGAACATAAGAACATAAGAACGAAGGAACACTGCAGAAGGCCTACTGGCCCATGCGAGGCAGGTCCAAGTCTCCTACCGGCTTAAGCCAATGCACCCAACCTAGTCAGGTCAGGTCACATTGACTTAAGGGAGGAACACGGCAACCGACCTGGTAGCACAAGCTATCAGGTCTAACTCACACCCACCCACATCCACTCATGTATTTATCCAACCTATTTTTAAAGCTACACAACGTTCTGGCCTCTATAACGGTACTTGGGAGTTTGTTCCACTCATCCACAACTCTATTACCAAACCAGTACTTTCCTATATCCTTCCTGAATCTGAATTTTTCCAACTTAAAACCATTGCTGCGAGTCCTGTCTAGGCTAGATATTTTCAGCACACTATTTACATCCCCTTTATTTATTCCTGTCTTCCATTTATACACCTCAATCATATCCCCCCTAATTCTACGTCTTTCTAGAGAGTGCAGATTCAGGGCCCTTAGTCTATCCTCATAGGGAAGGTTTCTGATACATGGGATCAACTTTGTCATCCTCCTTTGTACATTTTCCAGAGAATTTATATCCATTCTGTAATAAGGTGACCAAAACTGTGCAGCATAATCTAAATGAGGCCTAACCAAGGATGTATAGAGTTGAAGAACAACCTGAGGACTCCTATTATTTATGCTTCTTGATATGAAACCAAGGATTCTATTAGCTTTATTGCGAACACTTATGCACTGTTGTCTTGGTTTCAGATTACTGCTAACCATAACTCCTAAATCTTTTTCGCAATCCGTAATATTAAGATCTACATTATTTAGTTTATATGTGGCATGGTTATTGTCCTGTCCAACATTTAGAACTTTGCATTTGTCTATATTAAACTGCATCTGCCACTTCTCCGACCACTGCATCAGTCTATTCAAATCTTCCTGGAGTGCTCGAATGTCCTCGTCAGAATGAATTCGACGGCCTATTTTGGTGTCATCGGCAAACTTGCCGATGTCGCTCTTTATGCCCTCATCTATGTCGATTATGTAGATTGCGGCTAGTGCTCTCACTAGAGTGTCTGTTGTTGTTCCTAGTGTTCCAGATGGTGATAACGTCCTAGTTGACAGTGATTCTTGCAAAGTAAAAGGTCTATTTGTTGAACCATCCTTACATGTTGTAAGAGATAGTAAGATCCATTTCTTCCTGGCCAACACTTCTGGTCACAGTGTTCGCCTCAGAGCAAATACCAATCTTGTTGACCTTGTTCACTATCCTTACCCTGTTCAGATAGAGGATGAGTTGTCACCTGACCAGTGGGTCGGTGCTATTTCTGCCGGGGAGACCTCATCCACTTCACTGGATCAATCTGTTCCACCAGTTGAGGAGAAAGACTTAGCTCCCACTGACTTCCCAGATGAAGTCAAGCGTTTGTTGACTATGTTGAACAAACGTCGTAAAGCCATTGCTTTACCAGGTGAGAAGATGGGTATAACGAACTTATTGTCCCATCGTATTCCACTTGAACCTGGTACTAGACCTATCTACATACCTGCGTACAGAATGCCTCATTCACAAGTTGCTGTCGCAGAAGAATTGATCAATCAAATGCTTGATGATAGAGTTATTGCACCTAGCAATTCCCCTTGGAATGCACCCTTGATACTAGTACCTAAGAAGGATGGTACTTGGCGCCCAGTGATTGACTTTAGGAAGTTAAACGCGAAAACCATTCCAGATCGCTTTCCACTCCCTGTACTGGGTGATCTTTTACGTAATATCGGAGATAACAAAGTCTTTTCAACCCTAGATTTGTTACAAGGGTTTTGGCAAGTCCCTCTTCACGAGGACAGCCAAGAGCTAACTGCATTCTCCACTCCTACAGGTCATTATCACTTCCTCTGTATGGCGTTTGGATTATGATCTTCCCCTATCACATTCTCAAGGCTCATGACTAATATCTTTAGAGGTCTCATAGGTAATGCACTTATGGTGTACTTAGATGACGTAATCGTCATGTCTAAAGACGTGGATACACACTTGAAAAGACTTGATGTAGTACTTGGTAAGCTTGAAGAAGCCAATTTAAAGATCAAACTGTCTAAATGTCAATTTTTCAGATCAGAAATTAAGTTTCTTGGTCACGTAGTCACTCCTAGAGGGGTTACGACTGACCAAAGTAAAGTAACTGCAGTACTAAATTTTCCAACTCCCAAAACTGCTGATGCCGTAAGATCCTTTGTGGGCTTAGCAGGTTTTTATAGATCTTTCATTGCCAATTTTTCTTCCATAGCTGCTCCTCTAACTGAGTTGCTTAAGAAAGATGCTCCTTTTGTTTGGACCTTCCGTCAAGAAAGAGCATTCCACACTCTAAAAGAAAAGCTAACATCTGCTCCAATTTTGAAATTTCCAGATTTTTCTAAGCCCTTCTATCTGACAACTGATGCTAGTTCAATTGGCATAGGTGCCGTACTAGCTCAGAAGACCGATGGCAAGTACAACGCAGTTGCATTTCCTAGCCGAGTCCTTACAAAGACTGAACGTAATTATACAGTAACTGAGCAAGAAGCTTTAGCAATAGTATGGTCTTTAAAGCACTTCCGAGACATTATTTATCAGTACTCTGTTCATGTCTTGACAGACCATGCTCCACTGATACCTTTATTCCAGAACAAACAACCTACTGGAAGGTTAGCTAGATGGACCTTGACTATCCAAGAGTTCAATCCCACCTTTGAGCATTTACCTGGCAAGTCAAATGTAGTCGCAGATGCCTTATCGCGACATGTTAGTATAGTAACTGCAGACCCTCCATTTAGTGCTGAAGATGTAAATAATGCTCAACGAACAGATCCCATGTGGTCTGGTGTGACTCGATTCCTGCTCCAGGAAGATCTTATTCTGACTGTGAAGCCACCAGCACCCATCAGTGACTTTGTCATGAACCAAGAATTACTGTATCGAACAGCCGAGTTGGGTACTCCTAGCAGAAGAGTATACCAGTTAGTAATTCCACAGTCACTAGTGAATGTAGCCTTACAGCTAGTTCACGATGTACCAGGTGTTGCACACCCTGGTATGGATCGTTCAGTAAAACAAGCCAGATTGAAATACTTTTGGCCTCGTATGGCAACTGATATTTCTGAGTATGTTAAGAAATGTAGTGTCTGCATGCAACATAAAGGCAATGCTAATGGTCCTAACCCAATCCAAGTATATCCAACTACTAGCGAACCTTGGGAAAGAGTTGCGCTAGATTTGTTAACTAATTTCCAATGTTCCCTCCAAGGCAACAAACATCTGTGTGTTATGGTAGACCATTTCACCAGATATTGTGAGTTAGTTCCTATTGCAGATAAGACTGCCGAGACAGTAGCTAAAGCGTTTAAAGAACGCATTATCTGCAGGCATACCACTCCTAAGTCCCTAGTAACAGATAATGGAGGTGAATTCTGTAATGAAATTCTTGAAAATTTGTGTACCTTGTACAAGATCTCTAAATCCACCATTGTTCCTCATCATCCTGCCAGCAATGGGTTAGCAGAACGAACCAATAAGAAAGTACTTGATGTCTTGAGAGCCACTATCAATCCCAACAGTGAAACTTGGGATGAAGTTATACCTGATGTGCAGTGTGCTATGAATTCTGCTTACAATGTTTCTATAGGTGACACTCCACATTATGCATTGTATGGTGTAGATAAACGTTTGCCTTATGAGTTGTTATATTCTAATCCGAAACCAAATTACAACCTTGATGATTTCATAGCAACTCGTACCAGCTTAGCTCAAAGTGTTTTTAGAAGAATCCGTGAAACACTTCATAAATCAACAGCTGAATTTACAAGAGTCGCAAACACTCGAGCAAAGCCATCCAAAATCAAAGTAGGTTTGAGAGTTATGCTGATTAACTTTAACAAAACGTCTGCAATGCCAAAGCTTGATCAAAAGTTTGTTGGTCCTTATCGAGTAGTTGAACATATCACTGGTAATAAGTATAAGGTTAGAGAGATTAGTACTGGTCAGTATAAAGAATCTCATTTGGATCATATGAAGTTAGTATGTGATGATAATGATGTTCCAACCCAGACTAATGTGACAGACTCTGACAATCCTCCTGATCCTGTACTCTCTTCCTCTGATACTCAGTCAGACGATCAACCTGAATGTCGTTATTCCCTACGTACACGACAGGTATTGAGAAATCCTCAAGTATCATTTGTGACTTCTAATTCAGATTTGCCTCAAATACAGCATGAGTTAGCCAATGCTACAGAGTTTGATCCTCCCAGAGATGACACCCATTCTGCATATGTCAATCTCACCCTAGCAGAGTTGGGGTTAAATGTAAATAACCTGTATAGATGAATAATTACAGTATCAACTTATCAGTATTGAAGAATTTTTTTTTTTGTGTTCATGTTCTCTCCGCATTCTGAGAGTTAACAGTCTAGATTTGAGTGCACCGAATCTGCCTTTCTGTTAAACACTCTTTCTTTGTATATATTCTTCCCTCAGAATCCGTAGATCACATGAATACAGATCGATCGATCAAATTTTTTTTTTTATCACTTGTAATCTCAACGTTGAGTTCGTTGTTCATTTGTTGAGTTTTAAGTTGTACTATAGTATACCTTGTATTGCATTACAGTTTCAGTCACGTAAGCTTCCATTCCAATGTTCTACTTATGTATGTTATAATGTTTAATTGTTGTGTACTTTGACATTGTATAGAATCAGCCCAAGCCGTATACCTGCCATCTCTAGTTTGTATTAGTTGTATGTCGGGACGACATACGTTAGCGTCGCCGAGCTCTCAGTAGTAGTAACCAGTTACCAGTAACCACTGTGCCAGTTGACCCACGACCAACCGTCTCTGCCTGAGTCACTGTCTATTCATATTGAGCTGACCTGACATTATTCAAAGACCCTCTCACATATGGGTACGGGCGGCCGGTCAGTCAGTGTTACGAGTGGGAGCAAGGAGATAGGTACAGCTGCAAGGGCGTTACACACATTATCTGTAATTATACGTACTACCAGCCTACGTGAGTATTTCTTACCTAATCCACGTGTCGAACTCCCACATGATAAAACAACCACAAGAGTTGAATGATAGTTCTAGGCCTTTCGTGTTGCAATCAACACATCATCAGTGGCTTGCGATGTTGAAAATTGAGTAGGTAATCCAAGTAGTTTTATATCAATAGACAACAAGGCAGCCCACAAGTACTGATATAGTAATGACCAGCAAACATATCGTTAGTAACATGACAATTATCAAGAAATTTGGTTTGACTTCGATTATATATAAAAAACTTCATATTTTGAATATTGATATATCTGGCAATTGTCTTAGGAAAATTCCTTAATATTAAAGAAAACGAGTCTACAGCTGACCCGCATTAAACACAATAGGCACAGCTACAGTTTATCTGTTCCACCTAACTCTTGAGCAGACTCTGGTATAACACAAAAAAGGGGCAGGGAAACAGGCTCTAATTCCTTGGTGTGGAACTATAGCACTTGAAACAGTCCAACGTATTTGTATAAGAATTTGGCTCCATGTTATGTTTATTGCCGTCAATTATAAACGAATTGGGTTTGAATAGTCTGAAACTATTATCATGTATTGAACATTTATTATGTTTTATTACTGCCAATTCTAAAATATTTCTTTCCAGGCATGAGATACAAAGAAATAGAACTCGGACTTCTTACTAATTTGCAGGATTGTTGGAACCCAAGTATGGATGAATGTCGAATTCGACTTCTGAGCTGTTTCTTGATTAAAATGCTTTTAACATATTGAGAAAAATTCTCATTGTATGGGAGAACCAGTACATTCTTAATCTGAGGTGTTATCATAGGTTCTGTCCTATGATAAGCTTTCCTAGCTGTCAACAAACCCGTTTCAACAAACTCCTTAGGGTAAGAGAGTTTCATAGTAATATCAAAGATTTTCCTAATTTCCTCATCAAGAGGCTGCACACTCGATAGGCTCTCAGAAACATATTGAGAAAGACACTCCTATTTACTATTGTTTCATGGTTAGAGTAGTAGTGAATATATATTGTAAACTTAAACATTATGTTAACCTGGTGGATCAGAACATCTAAGAATGGAAGTTTAAAGTCCATTTCCTTCTCCTCGGTGAATTTAATAGAGGGGAGAAGAGCGTTAAGTCACAGTAAAAATGTGTTCAGGTCCATATCATTCCCAAAGACACAAGATGTTATCCACATATCTGAACCACTTAGCTTCACGGGGCAGGATATCTTTTAACAGCTTAGTCTCCAAAAAATTCATTTACAGATTACTTAATAAGGGAGACAGTTTTTTTTTGCAATAGCCAATCCCTGCTTTTGAGCAGAATATTTCACTTCAAACTCAAACTTACAATCAACTACAAATAAATTAATCAACTCGATAATGGTGTTTTTATCGAACGGCAAGGAAAACTTATCTAATTCATTGTACCTCATCTTCCTTATTCGAGCAAGAATCGTTCCCATTCTTGGGAACGATTCCTGCTTTTATATATATATATATATATATATATATATATATATATATATATATATATATATATATATATATATATATATATACATATATATATATATATATATATATATATATATATATATATATATATATATATATATATATATATATATATATATATATATATATATATATATATATATATATATATATATATATATCCTGACCCGTGAAGCTAAGTGGTTCAGATATGTGGATGACATCTTGTGTCTTTGGGAATGATATGGACCTGAACACACACACACACATACATAAAGTGTCCAGGGGTGATTTCAGCGGCCACAGATACTCATCTTCTAGTTTCAACTTTATTTCGTTGTACAAAAGGTGTATTGTTCAATGAACAAAAGTGTAACTTATTATTAAAAGCCAGGATAAAACCTTATTTCATTGTACACATAACCACATAATGGCGTTATGGCAAGTTCTTAAGGTGTAGCTCTTGGGCCCCATGGGGCGCAGCTCCTGGTTCCCAAGGACACTTTTTAGACTAACGAATCCGTGATGTTACCTGACCACTGCTGTTGTGTTAGTCTCATATTCTACACTCAGTGATGCAACCTGACCACTGTTGTGGTATTAGGTAATATTATTTTTATTTCTACAAGTACATGTACGAAGTATACAGGCCTTACTGACGTCAGTGACATACTACTATAATAATGCCCCTTGTTATGCAGAGCATTTCGGGCAAATTAGGTAAATTTTGTCCCACGATGCAACCCATAACAGTCGACTAACACCCAGGTACCTATTTGACTGATGGGTGAACAAGGATAACAGGTGTAAGGAAACACACCTAATCTTGCATCCTTGCCGGGAATCGAACCCGGACCCTCAACGTGTGAATCGAGAGCTTTGCCTACCAGGCCACGAGCCACGTTATTCTTAAAATTTATAGTGTAACCTGACCACTGTTGTGGCTTTACGTTTTATACATACGTAAGGATATTCAGGAACACTGGTAAGCTTTTTATTATTGTGGTAAAACATTTTCAGTATTTTACAGTCTTTAAAGTGGTAAGCATTTGTATTTCGTAAAATTTCAAGATTGATAAGTAAGACACATATGCAACAGTTAAGTATCTTTATTCCGACACGTTCCGTCTACATAGCAAGCTTCTTCAGACGAATACAGAAGAGCTTAGCAGAAGTAGTAGAGATGTGACGACGATGTAATCAGTCCATCACCCTTCAAGACGTAGTTTTGAGATGGTCAGTCCCTCAGCCTGGAGAAGAGTTTTGCTCCATAGTCTGGAACAATGTGAAGTTTAAGCAGCGGTATGGAGACTTATATACTGTCGGAAGGTGAGATGCACTTCACTAGTAGAAAAAAGAAGGTCATCGTTGAGAGAGTAAGTCCCTCTCAAATTCACCCCTTCTCACTTGAACTGCATCTCACCTTCCGACTGTATATAAGTCTCCATACTACTGCTTAAACTTTACAATATTTCAAACTATAGAGCAAAACTCTTCTCCAGGCTGAGGGACTGACCACCTCAAAATTACGTCTTCAAGGGTGATGGACTGATTACATCGTCGTCACATCTCTACTACTTCTGCTAAACTCTTCTATATTCGACTGAAGAAGCCTACTGTGTAGACGAAACGTGTCGGAATAAAGATACTTAACTGTTGCATATGTCTTACTTATGAACTTGTCGGTATTATATACCATTTTCATATTCATTTCAAAAATGCACGTTTAAACATTAGCAAGGATATTTCATACGTTTTTCAAAGAGGGTGCTGTGGCATACATAGTACATAATTTTTCTCAAAGATGGTAACAATATAAAGTATAACAGGCAAAAAAATTATGAGTTTATACTTTTTTCATGCAAACAGGTACTCAGAACATCTACGCTTTACTGAATATCAAGGAGGCCATCTTCTACTAATGTTCTTCCTAACACGTCCCTATTTTTGCTACATCTATAATACGAACATCCTTCAAAGCGCTGAGCATTCTGTTCATCAACAGTTGATCAACTAATCGGTGGTGATGAAGATGAAAACATTATGGGTTAAATTTCTACTTTACGTTTCGTGATGGGGGATTGTTGGAATTCATAATATGAACGAACTTCATACGAAGGTAAATAAAATATTCGTCACCATTAACAAATACGCATTTCCTCACAATTACAACCTGACATGCGAAGGCGACTTGTCCCCCACATGCAGTTTTGTGATACTAGGCTCGAGCTTTGTTGCTAATGATTCTAAATAATCTTTATATCGATCAACATTTGTCTCTGGACAACTGCTGAATTACCTTTACTTGTGATCATATTATTTACGCTAATTAATTTATAATCTAGGTTCCCCACTTCACCCAAGAGCATATCCAACATGTTCTCACACCGATAGAGACGCGAAGTGATAACATTCAGAGTTGGAAGCAGAGCACCACCTATACTTGCTTCTGTCGCAGCTACAAAATTAATGCAGGCATATCTCATCTCTGTCAAAAAAATTATTACACATTCGACACTCAAAGTTCCAGGTTCCGAAACGACAAAAACTAGCCTTGTAAAGCGACAAAAACTAGCCTTGTGAAACCAAATAAAACTAGCCTTGTAAAACAAACAAAAACTAGCCTTGTGAAACGACAAAAACTAGCCTTGTAAAACGACAAAAACTAGCCTTGTAAAACGACAAAAACTAGCCTTGCAAAACGACAAAAACTAGCCTTGTCAAACTCGTCACCAAGTTCCAGGTTCTGAATAAACAAAACAAAACTAGCGTAATAGCACTGTGTTGTAAAATACACAGGTCACACAAATTCTAGGTTCTGAATAAACATTGTCTAACAACATTCTGCTGTAAACTTCACCGCTCAGTGTTCCTGAATTCCCAAATCCTGAATCGACCAAACGCCCGTTCGGGTTGAACAGCACTTCATGGATAATGGGGTTTGACATCCCGTGAACGAAGGAATTGCTAGTAACAGTTGGGGAGGCAATGGAATTCGTCTTGTACGTGTCTGAGAGGTTAGTAGACGACGATGGGTATCTCTCTGTGTATATTCGTTGACAATTTACTTACATTCCTCATATACTTATTATGTGTGGAAAATACTGTATATATTTTCCAGAAATACAGTAGTTATATGTAAATAGATGGCCATACTGTATTTAATAATTTTTTTTATAAAAAATGGGAAGCCCATGCCTGCGCAGAAGTTACTCACCATTGTGTTTTGAATGAGTCAACACAAACGTTAGTGAAAATAAGAAGAATTTTCGTGCTCTAGAGGTTAAAATTGGGCTGACACCTCTCAAATAGGAGCCGAAATTGTTGGATGTGCATTCCTGCATAACTTGAGATATCAGGCGACTGGACAAGACAGCTCCAGGAATTTCAGATAAGTCTTATGTTGTAACTCTGGCCAGGGTTATTTTCATAGATAGACAGTGAGGTTTTCTGAGTAGTATACACCTTGATCTCCAGTCAAATTGGTGAGTGATTTTAAGATATTCTGCTTCTGTTATGTATATGTGTATATATATAATAATTTTTTTTTAATTTTAATATACAGTCCACAAATTTATATATTTACCAGAATTCCTGGTAATACATATTTCATTTGTAATTAATAGGTCTAGAGGAACTTGTGGATAAGACAGTTGTAGGTATCGAAGGGGGACATTTTTGCGACCTAGGTGTCTCAAATTCCTACTTGTCTATATAACTGATAAATAATAATTATCTTTGTTATCATTTACTGTTATGTACATAATGAGTTACATTCAGACAAATGTAATTTTCCACATTATGTATTCTTGACGCTAATGCACTGCTATATTGCGGCCTAACTTTGGCACATGTAGTGGAGATTTCTGAACCTATATACGATACTAAGAGTATAATAGAACAGCATATTTCGGCATTACATACATCATCATCAGCAGTCGACAGGGAATTAAACCTGACAAATTAATCAAGACTTCACCAGAGTAACGAACTGTTATGATGAAGTTACTATTCTCATTGGTGAATTTTGCACAAACTGGGGTTAAATTGCATACTACTTGTTCCGTGTGATTTTTTATTGCTCATTTTTGAATATGTTTAATGATTTGTGTTAAGGTTTTGCACTCATCATCTACTGTTGTTGCAGAGGACGGTGTTCGCTGGCGAATGCCAGACTGAAGTTCCTGTATAGACAAGCACAGTGTCTACCTACTGAGGCTCGCAGGACCCCATGTCTAGCCCTTATACAATACCATATGGATTACGCTTGCTCTTCATGGTACTCTGCCTTGACATAAAAAACTGAAAGATAGACTGCAAATCACCCAGAACAAAATCGTAAGATTCATCCTGGGGCTGGGACCAAGAGAACATGTAGGCCAGGATGAATTACAGCAGTTGTATATGCTGAATGTTGAAGACAGAGTAAAACAACTGAAACTAAATCATGTTTATAAAATTGCTCACAAACAGTGCCCAGAATATCTTGCTGTCAATTTTGTCAAGGTTGGGAACCACAGCAATCAAAGTACTAGGGGGAGAGAGCACAACTTTGTAGTACCCACAGTCATTGGCCAGGCTTCAAACACCTTTTATTGTACAGTAATAAAGGAATGGAACAGACTACCCGCACATGTCAAAGCCAGTCATAGCATGACCCAGTTCAAGAAGAGTGCCAAAAAGTGTCTGATGAATGTAGCTACAGAAAGGGAGGGGAATGATTTTCTATTTTTTAGCTAACATACGTGTAAATTTTACCTTACTCCTAGTAATGACCCTCGTATTGTAGATAGTCTTAATGACTCTCGTGTAGTAGATAGTCTTTTTAGTATAATAATAAGATGTTATCTTCATTATAGAATAATAAGAAAATATTATAACCTTTATATTATAATAATAAGGTAAAAGGACCCCAATGGAAATAAGTCACTCTGACTTTTTTGGGTTGTCCTAGGTTCTCTACACATGTGCTGCTATGTATGATAATTCTATGTAACTGTATTTGTGTATACCTGAATGAACTTACTTACTTACTAACGTTACCCGTACATCTCTTAGTTTTCTTATAAAGACTAATAAAGAAATCGAAATAACTTTGGCTATACTTTAGGGGATACCTAAATAAACGTATTTCAAATATATATTTTTTATATTTTATTTAAAACTTATACGTGCAAATATATATAGGTAAATATATCAATATGTAACACTGACACTGGTGATGAGCAATAAAACTTTCACTACACAATCTACTGAATAAGCACATACACAACGACATTAAAGCAAACTTAACGCAACCTACACAATGTTTCTACGTACATTGCGTCACAAGTACACAAGGATTTATAGATATAATGGTACCTACTTATTATTGCTTACATTCCCCTCCCCACCAGGTGAATACATTCCACATTCGCTTGCTATACACATCAAAACCTTGTTCACTTACACATTTAATAATGACTTAAACAAGGACTTGAGAATTGAGCATTTAAACATGGCTGACCAGCATCCAAACAGCCGCTACTGCCAGACGTACAACTAGCGAAGTGAAATTCTCATCTTTACTGACGTTCATCTGTTGACAGTAGCATCATATCTGTACCACCATCATATCACCTGTACCAGTGCTAACGAGAGGGAAACACAGGAGACATCGTCAAATCAACAGTACAAAACTCCAAGGTTATAGGTCAGATATCCCTCAGTGCCAGTCGTGAGAAAGAAGTGAATAGTTAAACAGTCAAGGTTAATGTTTTAGTAGCTGACCTATATTCAGCAGACCAGTGTACAGTGAGAGAATTATAGCAGAAAACGCCAAATATATCTATAAACTCAAGGAAAGTCAGGTTGTAGGTGGTGTTAATCCCCTCAGTGTTTTAAAAATGGCTGAGTCAGCAGAACAGGTCAGGAGACAACAACACGACACAACCCCCGATAAATGGAATTGAGGGGGATTTGGAAGGATAAAACCATGGGTTAAACCTTTCTGATCTACCAGAATGGAAAGGAGTTAGAAGTTAATTGGTGAAGCCAGACTGTGAAGTGAGATGGGAAGGGGAGTGTGTGATAAGGGGTTAACTGTAAGGGTTTTGTGAAGTTAAGGGAAAGTGAGCAGTGAAGAGGGTTTTGAAGAGGAAATTTTACTAGTAATTCAGTGGTGATTGCTAAAGCAGATACTAAGTGTACTAGGGTCTGGAAAAGAGAAATAAATATTATTGTATGTGAGTAAAAGAGCGAAGAGTGAAAATGGCAGGCATTAGGGGGGTACAGGCTGCCATAATTGTATTTATATTTCTTCTTCAATTCCATGAAGAAAGAAATCAGTCATGGGGGCTGGAAAAGGTGAATGGAGTAACAGCGCCCTGGACAGTAAAAGCCCAACAGTTGCCATCCTACCAGAAAAGTAAATGTCACTATCGCCACAAGGTATGGCAACACCGCATACCCAAACAAAAACAGTGGCACACAGCTCTTATTGTAGCGCTCTTAAGTGGTGATATCCAAATTAATCCAGGACCTCAAACTATTGTGCAGAGGCAAAACAGACAGATAAATGACGGCGATAATGACGGTCTAGTAGCTAGGAATGATAACCTTAACTTCATATGTAATGCATACATAGGTCAATGTGAGACAATACAGCCATTATTATCTCAAACACTACCAAACAGGTGCATACACTGTACTAAAGTACGCATGAAAAACAGAAAAGGCACCTTATGTAAAATGTGTAAGGGGTGGGTGCATGATGGATGTATGTACAATTATAGCAACGGTGCCAGAATTCATTTTGTGTGTAACAAATGCACTTTGGCACAGTTACCCTTTAGCAGTGATGACATTGATTTACCTAATTTTAATACAAATGACCCATTGCCATATATTGATGATTATGATTGTTTTATGAAAACAGGCCTTCACTTTATTCATGTCAATGCAAGATCACTTCTTCCTAAATTGGCAGAGATTAGGATTCTAGCTAACAAAATTAGGGCGGCAGTTATAACCATCTCTGAATCTTGGTTGGATGATACGGTGACTGACGACGAGGTCAAAATAGATGGTTACAATATAAAACGCTTAGATAGGAACAGAAAGGGTGGTGGAGTATGTGCCTACATTAGAAATGACTTAGCTTACAACCCAAGACCTGATTTAAATAACAATAAACTGGAGATTCTATGGTTTGAAGTGCTGCTTCCTAAGACCAAACCCATCTTAGTAGGAACTAGTTACCGCCCTCCTACCCAGGACCAGTTCTTAGAAGACTTTTCCAGAGTCTTGTCCGGAGTTGAAAACAATTGCAAGACAATAATACTGGGCGACTTCAATATCTGTTTTCAGCAGCAAAATAACGGGCTATGCAAATGGTATAAGCAAATTCTAGGATTAAATAGTTACACTCAACTAATTAATACTCCAACCCGGATCACACAGTTCTCAGCCACCCTAATTGACCACATACTTTGTAACCGCTCTGAGAACATTAGTCAGTCAGGCGTCATTACCACAGGTCTTAGTGATCATTTCATCATTTACTGCACCAGGAAAATCACTAGGGATAGGATAGGCCTACACAGGACAATAAAAATGAGGTCAACTAGAAACTACAGTAAAGAAACACTGGTAAATAGGCTACACAATTGTGACTGGACAGAGATAACAAGTTGCACAGACGTAAACGATGCCTGGGAAAAATTCACAACAATGTTCACTACCATCCTTGATAATATTGCACCAGTAGATAGGTCTAACATAGTACTCACTATCGATAATGAGGTATGCCACGAAACATCTAAGGTGGCAAATTGCTTTAATTCATACTACACATCTGTTGCATCAACACTAGTAAGTAAACTACCAGCTGCATCAAATACCTTTAACACAGACTCTGATAAGTTTCAAACATACTATACCAATAAAGGGGTAACCCCAAACAGTTGTCAACTAGTAAGTGTATCTCATGACTTTATTCAAAAAGAACTAAGCAGGTTAAACCCAACTAAGAGCACAGGCCCTGATAACATCCCGTCTAAGTTCCTAAAAGATGGTGCTTCTGAACTGTCAATCCCTATTGCTCACATAATAAATCTATCAATCACCACTAATACCGTACCGGAGGGGTTCAAGGAGGCCAGAGTTACTCCTATCTTCAAGAAAAGTAGTAGGTCTGATGTAAGCAACTATAGGCCTGTTAGTATACTCAGTATAATATCTAAAATTCTAGAGAGGGCGGTGTATTCTCAAGTAGTTAAGTACCTTAATGACAACAACATTCTCCATAGCTATCAATCGGGCTTTAGAAGATCCTACTCAACCGACACCTCCCTTATTAATCTGATGGATTACCTGAGAACTGAAATGTCAAAGGGGAACCTCATAGGTATGGTAACCTTAGACCTGCAAAAGGCCTTCGATACTGTCAACCACAATATATTATGTAATAAACTTCAAGCTATCGGTATAGGTTCTGTAGACTGGTTTAAGTCCTACCTTAGCAACAGGAGACAAATAGTCAAAATCAACAAAACAGAATCAGAACCCCTGCCGATAACATGTGGAGTTCCCCAAGGTAGTATTCTGGGTCCCTTATTATTCTTATGTTATGTCAATGATATGCCTATCAGTGTCAAGTGCAAACTCCTACTGTATGCAGATGACAGTGCTCTGTTAGTGTCAGGTAAAGACCCACAAGATATTGCTAATGTTTTAACACTGGAACTGGAGTCCTGCAGCAAATGGTTAGTAGACAACAAACTATCATTACACCTAGGGAAAACTGAAGCCATTCTCTTTGGCACGAAACATAAACTGAGAAGGGTAAATAATTTTAATGTTCAATGTAATGGGGAGCCCATCACTTTGGTTTCATCATAAAATATTTGGGAATCCCCTTTGACCCATGCATGTCAGGAGAATTGATAGGGAACAGTGTAGTAAAGAAAGCGAATGCCAGACTGAAGTTCCTGTATAGACAAGCACAGAGTCTACCTACTGAGGCTCGCAGGACCCTATGTCTAGCCCTTATACAATGCCATATGGATTACGCTTGCTCTTCTTGGTACTCTGCCTTGACAAAAAAACTGAAAGATAGACTGCAAATCACCCAGAACAAAATCGTAAGATTCATCCTGGGGCTGGGACCAAGAGAACATGTAGGCCAGGATGAATTACAGCAGTTGGATATGCTGAATGTTGAAGACAGTAAAACAACTGAAGCTAAATCATGTTTATAAAATTGCTCACAAACAATGTCCAGAATATCTTGCTGTCAATTTTGTCAAGGTTGGGAACCAAAGCAATCATAGTACTAGGGGGAGAGAGCACAACTTTGTAGTACCCACAGTCAGTGGCCAGGCTTCAAACACCTTTTATTGTACAGCAATAAAGGAATGGAACAGACTGCCCGCACATGTCAAAGCCAGTCATAGCATGAACCAGTTCAAGAAGAGTGCCAAAAGGTGTCTGATGAATGTAGCTACAGAAAGGGAGGGAAATGATTTTCTATTTTTTAGCTAACATATGTGTAAATTTTACCTTATTCCTAGTAATGACCCTCGTATTGTAGATAGTCTTAATGACCTTGGTGTAGTAGATCTTAATATTACGGATTGCGAAAAAGATTTAGGAGTTCTGGTTAGCAGTAATCTGAAACCAAGACAACAGTGCATAAGTGTTCGCAATAAAGCTAATAGAATCCTTGGCTTCATATCAAGAAGCATAAATAATAGGAGTCCTCAGGTTGTTCTTCAACTCTATACATCCTTGGTTAGGCCTCATTTAGATTATGCTGCACAGTTTTGGTCACCGTATTACAGAATGGATATAAATTCTCTGGAAAATGTACAAAGGAGGATGACAAAGATGATCCCATGTATCAGAAACCTTCCCTATGAGGATAGACTAAGGGCCCTGAAACTGCACTCTCTAGAAAGACGTAGAATTAGGGGGGATATGATTGAGGTTTATAAGTGGAAGACAGGAATAAATAAAGGGGATGTAAATAGTGTGCTGAAAATATCTAGCCTAGACAGGACTCGCAGCAATGGTTTTAAGTTGGAAAAATTCAGATTCAGGAGGGATATAGGAAAGTACTGGTTTGGTAATAGAGTTGTGGATGAGTGGAACAAACTCCCAAGTACCGTTATAGAGGCCAGAACGTTGTGTAGCTTTAAAAATAGGTTGGATAAATACATGAGTAGATGTGGGTGGGTGTGAGTTGGACCTGATAGCTTGTGCTAACAGGTCGGTTGCCGTGTTCCTCCCTTAAGTCAATGTGACCTGACCTGACTAGGTTGGGTGCATTGGCTTAAGCCGGTAGGGACTTGGACCTGCCTCGCATGGGCCAGTAGGCCTTCTGCAGTGTTCCTTCGTTCTTATGTTCTTATGTTCTTATTGTAGAATAACAAGAAAATATTATAACCTTTATATTATAATAATAAGGTAAAAGGACCCCAATGGAAATAAGTCACTCTGTCTGACTTTTTTGGGTTATCCTAGGTTCTCTACACACATGCTGCTATGTATGATAATTCTATGTAACTGTATTTGTGTATACCTGAATAAACTTACTTACTTAATTACTTACTTACTTACTAACAAACACAAATCAACTCAGTAAACATCTGACACTCTATATACAAGTAATGCCCAAGCATACCACTGTCAAAAATACCTTACTATAGCAATAATGGTACATTATTCATGTAAATTATACTCATAACATATATAGGTAAACGCGCACAGTTACGTGTGACAAATCTTTACAGGTACAACCCCAACCAATTCATAAAGACGTTACTCCTACCAAACAACACAACCCACACCCTAACCTTCATATTCCTTATGGTACAAGCAATTCACATATTACACGCATGCAGGAGAATGAAACTTGTGATGTTTCGGTCTGATTTTAACAAGTGAATGGTCCAAGTCAGACCGAGACGTCGTCATAAATATCCTTCTCCTATGTGCAAGTTATTTGTGTATTGTTCCAGTTACGGTATTTGTGCCTTTTTATTCCCTAAACTCACTATTTACATGAAGAAATTAGAGCACAATCAATTAGGCGGTTAACAACCTAAGTTTACCCAAGAAGGCCAAGCAATGTGGCTACTTTTAAAGTCTTTCCCAAGATTCCACCCTTTAATGTCGACTAATTTCTATGTATTTATTTACTGCTATGTAAATGACGACTGCTTTGAGGGGGCACGAGCTAGAGCTCGTTACGGCCACGCTGTCAGGAGATTTATATGTAAGAACTTGTATTTGTGGTCACAGAGGGGCCCTTGCTAACCTCCCTAATTCAGTGCCTTCATTAGCTGCCTGACTGCGGTGGCGTGCGGTTGTGCTCGGCACCCCTCTGCTGTTCGTCAGGAGAGCTCTCATAGCAACAATATGGCGCTGAGTATCCGACGTAGGGTGAACACTGTCGGCGTTGAGCTGCTTCGTGGGGCGATTTCCCCCTCTACGGCTCAGGTGTTACTTCCGACAATCATCAGGGAAACGTACGGAGTGCAGGATGATGAGGTTTATGGTGTGGCCCTGAATGGGGCCTATCGTCTATTCGTCAAGTTAAATTCGACGGCTGTGTACGAGTCGTTAGTGATGAAATTTGAGAATGTGAGTATTGATGTAACTCCAGCTGTCAAAGTGCGACTCATAGACGTCTCTCGCCATTATACGTGGGTGAAGTTGCGAAATGTCCCCTTTGAGGCTGACGAGGAGGACTTACGGAAGGTGTTTGCAGCTTATGGTACCGTGCATCTGGCAACCCAAGGCAAGTGGGCGGCAGGTGCGTACATGGGATGTCCAGAGGGTACATTCTCCCTCAAAATGACACTGAGGCACCCGATCCCGTCATACGTCGTGATGCCGGAGTTTAGGACCCAAATTCTAGTGGCGTATGCTGGGCAGCGACGAACATGCAGGTTGTGTGGGGAGTATGATCATGTGGCGGCGACGTGTGGGAGGCAGTGGAGGGCGCCGGCGCAAACAGGTGGAGCACCAGTTACAGGTGTGGATGTCGTTGAGGAGAATTCCAAAGGAAAACGAGGAGATGGCCGTCTGTGGAGTGAAATTGTAGAAGAGTCTCTTGTGGTGCATGATGGGCGAGGCACGAGTTGTGTGGAGCCAAAAATGGCCACTTT
Source organism: Cherax quadricarinatus (assembly GCF_038502225.1). Classification (NCBI taxonomy): domain Eukaryota; kingdom Metazoa; phylum Arthropoda; class Malacostraca; order Decapoda; family Parastacidae; genus Cherax; species Cherax quadricarinatus. Next base: position 10,594,332 of record NC_091317.1, read on the forward strand.
GCCGGTGACGGGGGAGGAAGTGCTAATTCAGCAGGAGGTGCGAGAGCTGGAGGAGGAGCTCGACGGGGTATTGAAAACTTTACCTTCTTCGGGCGAGGATAATGGCTTGGTCCGTGAAATGGTGCCTGAGTTGAAAGGAGGGTGTGGCGGGACAGGCACGAGAAGGAAGGAGGACAACTGCAGGCACAGAGAGGAGTCACCGTGCTCTGTGCGACAGGTCACAGTAGAGGTTGATGTTCACTGTGAGGAATCTTCGGAAGACAGTATGGCGGTAGAGGGTGTCACGAGGAAGAGGGCGGCTGCGTCAGACTCAGATGATGTCCTGATGCCCGCGCAGAGGTCTGGGAGGAAGGATGTATATTCTCGTGACAGCCAGGATAAGAGGCATCGAAAAGGGGTTGGGGTGGATGGTGACAAACCACATGTTGACCCTGGGGCAAGAGGCCCTGGGAAGGTTGAGAGGAGAAAAGGTTGGAAGCTTTAGAAAGGCCTTAAGTGCATGACTGTGAATGTGAATGGACTGTGTACTGGTGTGAAGAGGGAATGCTTACGTATGCTCTTACGTAGATACAGAGTGGACGTAGTCTTTCTACAGGAGCATAATTTCAGGGAGGGTAGAGTGCTCGAGGTGGAAGGGTATAAGGTGTTGACTCTGCCATCGGCACGTTTGAAAGGTGGTGTGGGTTTATTGATAAAGGAGGCGAGCCCGTTTGTGTTGCAAAGACGTGAAGGGGTGGGGGGGGAGGGTGTTGCGTGTGGATGGGTGGTGGATGGGGCAGAGGGTAACCTTTGTAAGTGTGTATGCACCAGCTGAAAATGATATGAAAGTAAAAAGGGATTTTGTGTGTGATGATCTAGGTTTTGCTTTCCGTGGTTTACCTGAAGTGGCCATCGTAGGTGGGGACTGGAATTGTGTGATCAGGAGAGCGGATGTGGAACCACGAGGGGTGGGGCATATGTTGACAGCATTACGCAATCTTTTGGTGGATGTTCAGTTGAGGGATGTGGTAGGTGGGGGAGTGTGGGAGGTGAAGCATACTTTCGTGAGGCGAGGTTACGCAGCTAGGTTAGACAGGTTGTATATATCTCATAAGGTATTGTCAAAGTCTGTCCGTACTATTGAACTAGCTTTTTCAGATCATAGGGCGGTTGTCGCAGAAGTAGAGTGGGATTCTCTAGCTAGTATCTCTAGGGGATATTGGAAATTAAATACGAGTCTGTTGGAAGATGAGGAGGGGTTGGGGGGTTTTACGGAGCTGTGGGAGAGATTAACTGAGGAGGTACAAGGTGTGGAGGACGTGGTGACGTGGTGGGATGGTGTGGCTAAGGACCGGATTCGGCATTATTATGTGAGGGAGGGGAAAAGGATTAATTCTTTAAAATTTGGGTTGCTTAATTATTTGGAGGACAGGTTACGGGGTTGTTATGTAAAAGGGGCAGTAGAGGGTGTCTATCCGATGGACAACATTATGATACTTAAAGAGCGGTTGCGGGAAATTCAGGACGAGCGGTTCCAAGTGGTGAGAGTAATGGCGGGGGTGGAGGAGGTGTTATGGGGAGATAGGCCGTCCTCGTGTGTGTTGCGCAGACAAAAACAACGTCAGCAGGCAACAGCTATTCCATGTTTGGAGGTTCTTGAGTCGGTGGGAGGGTATAGGGCGGGTTAGGTTATCCACACTACGGATGGGATGGGGTTGTTTGCGGATAAGTGGTACGAAAAGTATTGGTGGGAGGAAGGGGTAGGATTAGGGGATTTAGAGAGGGTGTGTGGAAGTGTGCCATGTAGGTTAGGACACAGTGATAGGGAAGCTTTGGAGGGGGACATAACTGAGGGGGAAGTATGGAGAGCTTTGAGTGCCATGCGAAAGGGCAAAGCACCGGGAATCGATGGACTGCCGGCGGAGTTTTATCAACAGCATTGGGAGTTAATAAAAGGTTTTTTGGTGAGGTTACTAAACTTGATGAAGGTAAGGGGAAGGTTGGGTGAAAGACAGGCAACAGCTGTAGTTGTTTTGGTACCGAAGGGTAAGGAACAGCGTTCGCTCAGGGACTATAGAACAATATCGTTGTTATGTGCGGATTATAAGTTATTTGCGAAAATTTTAGGAAATAGGATCAAGTGTGTTGTAGGGAGGGTTGTATCGGAAACCCAGTTTGGGTTGCCAGGTAGGTCTATGGGGGTGGGACATGGTCTTTTAAGGGATTTCGTGGAAGGAAAAGGGGGGAAAGGGGGGGGGGTTTGGTTGCACTAGACTGGCAAGGAGCTTATGATAGGGTGGAGCGAGAGGCGTTGAGAGCTATCCTTAGGAAACAGGGCTATGGGGAAGAAATAGTGGGATGGGTAGAGGCGTTATATAGAGGGGCAATGGTGAGAGTACAGATTAATGGAAGATTAGGTAGGAGGATTGTAATGGGCAGAGGTCTTAGACAGGGGTGTCCTATGTCACAGCTTTTATTTGCATGCATACAGGACCCCTTTTATAGAATGGTGGAGTGCCATATGGGCGTTGGTGGAGGGGTTGGGGGGGTACTGGGGGCGTTTGGCCTGTTCTCATAGGGTATGTAGATGATACCACTGTATTGGTTAGAGAGGGGATGTCCATAAACGCCTTAGATGGAGTGGTTGACACGTTTGCATGTGCAACTGGTATGAGGGTAAATTCGGAGAAGTCCATGGTTATGGGGTTAGGAACTTGGGGGGAGAGGGTCGAGTGGGGTAGTGCAGTCGTAAAGAAGCGGGTGATGTCATTAAAAATTTGTGGTCTAATCTATGCAGATGATCTTGAGGTTGCACGTGTTAATAATTCGGTCAGGTTGGTAGAAAGGATTCTGGGTCGATTGGGAGCATTGCGGCCTTATCATTTGACCCTTGTGCAGCGTGCCATTGTAATTAACGTTTTATTGTATAGCAAGGTTTGGCATGTGGCTGCCGTGTTCCCTTTAACGGGGACGGCAATTGCAACTATACTTAGAGGGGTTTTTAAATTTTTGTGGGGTTCAGGTTGTGATTGGCTTAAAAGGGATGTAGTAATGTTACCTGTGCGTCAGGGGGGGGTTGGGTTTAATGAACTTAAAGAGGAGGGTCAAATGTATCTTCATTAAAAGGGAGGTGATGAGGGAGGGTGTGAGTGGGGGGGGGGGTTGGTTAAGGTACACAATAAATTGAAACGCATGTTTTCTGGGACGGAGTTGAGGGAGTGTGAAACTATTTTGAGGGCAGTGGTGATGGTTAGGGATCTGGGTAAGGTAAAAATAAGTAGGCTGTGTAGGATGTCAGCGGAAAGGGTTGTGGCTCCGGTGGAGGGGATTTTCCCCATGTATGACTGGGGATGTATATGGAGAAGGTTTGGTAGGTTAAGGTTACAACCCCGTGGACGTGAGGTGATGTATCGGTTTTTGCATGGGATTTTACCATCGGGAGTGGTCTTACGAGCTAGACGGGTGGTTGAGGGGGGGGGGGTATGTGGAATATGTGGCGGGGAGGATTCTGCATTCCATGTAGTGTATTTTTGTGAGGGGTTGGGGAGCGTCAGGGATTGGTTGAGCAGGGTGTTGCATAGGATAAGTGGTCAATACTTTTCTGTTCTGCGGGCATTGAGTCTTGATGTGGGGGGTATGGATGAAAGTATTATTAGGGCTGTGGGGTACATTATGGTAGATTATGTTTACATTATGTGGGGAATGAGGGGGAAAGGGGTAAGTGAGGTGAAGAGGAGGGTATTGGCTGTTACGGTTTATAAAACGTTGTGCCGTAATAGAGAACTTTATGGGAGGAGGTGGGAGCGGGCATTCTCTGAGGGATATAGAGACCTTACATTAGAGGTTTTATTAAAATTGTAAATTAGGTGGGTGGGCCAGGGTAGGGATGGTACAATGTGTTATGTTAATGGGCTGTCAGGGGTGGAAACGGGGTCGCCTCCTGGTATGTAGCGGGTGAATGTGTATGAACTTGGGCGTATGATGTGTATTCATGGTTCGTGACGAGTATACTCAATATATGGGTTTGATTTTGCAGTGGGACATTGTTCTATGTATGTTACTCATATGCATGATTTTAGATGCTTGTAGAGGTGTCAGTGTGTTGGATCCTTGTTTATTAATATATTCTGTGTTTGATGAACATATTGTTTTTACCTTATTCTCAATACATTACGTATAAGGTGTCCTACTTTATAACTTACAAAGTGATAATATATGCATATTATGGTGTGTTTTGTTAATCATATAACAATGCATTTGGAATTAGTCGTTTATTGGTTATCATAGGTGTAGGGGTTTTCATGTTTGGGTGAGGAGGGATATTTGTGTTATCTCAAGTTCATGTTTGTGTGGTTGTTTAATGATTTATTCTGTGTAAGAACTGTTATTGTCTTTATCTATCTCTTGTATTGTATTTTTCTAAATAAAATATAAAAAAAAAAAAATTCAGTGCCGGATTTGCATATAGGCTTGGTAGGCTGAAGCATAAGACCTCATAATCTAGGGAAATCTCCACTCAAGGTGTATAATATTTTTGACACTGTCTTAGGCCTTACACATGCTGTCATAACGCACTGTAGTCTTTAAATAACTCTTCAGTAATGTTCCTTCACTCCATTTCAGAATAATACTGTTTTTAGCCCCGTGGCCTGGCGAGAAAAGCTCTCGTTTCACATGTTGAGGGTCCAGATTCGATTCCCAGCAAATGGTGAAAACACTGGTCGCGTTTCCTTGCACCGGTTGTCCATCTTCACTCGTGAATAAAATTGGGTATCTGGATGTTCGTCGACTGGTGTGGGTCGCATCCCAGGACAAAACTGGCCTAATTTGCCCGATCATTCGCTGCCTGACCACGGTAGAGTGCGGTTGTGCTCTGCACCCCTCTGCTGTTTGTAGGCGAGCTTCCTTGTCAGTTACCTGGCTGCAGTGGTGTGAAGTGATGCTGTCACGCCTCTGTTAACAACATAGGTGCACTGTGATTGTCAAGATGGCGGTTAGTCTGAGACGCCGGATAAATACTGTAGGCATTGAGCTACTTAAAGGAACGATAACGCCTAGTTCTGCGCAAGTCTTATTGCCAAAGATCATCCGGGAGACATATGGCATACAAGATAGTGACTTGTATGATGTAGCATTAAACGGAGGCCAAAGAATTTTCGTCAAACTGCTATCAGCTACGGTTTATGAATCGTTAGTCACCAGGTTTCAGGACGTAAGTCTTAGCGTCACACCAGCTGTCAGTGTAAGAATGATAGATGTTTCACGGCATTATACGTGGATCAAGTTACGCAACGTTCCCTTTCAGGCGGACGAGGCGGATATAAGGAAAGTTTTTGAGACGTATGGGACGGTGCATTATGCTCAACATGGTACGTGGGAGGCAGGTGCCTATGCTGGTTTTCCAGAGGGTTCTTTCAACCTCAAAATGACTTTGAGGCACCCAAAACCGTCCTATGTGTATCTACAAGATTTCAGGACGCAGGTAATGGTAATGTACCCAGGACAACGACGTACATGCCGCCTATGTGGTGAGTATGATCACATAGCGACGACCTGTGACAAGCGAAGACGTGTGCCTGGACCTGTGGTGGACGTCGCAGCCCCTGCTTCGAAGGTGGCAGGTGAGAAACAAACATCGGATGGAGGGCGTGGTGTTTTGTGGAGCGAGATAGTGGATCGGGCACACAGGACTAGCGGTGAGTTGGAGTCCCTCTCCCAGCTGCCTGATCAGGTATCGTCTCCTGTGGATAAGGAGGAGCAGCAATTACAGGAGAAGGTTCTTGAGATTGAGGAGGAATTGGTGGAGGTGTTGAAGACTTTGTCACCGCCAGAGAGGGACGTTACATCTGAGCGTGGTGTCATCGGAGAGTCGTCGCTTCCAGAAAGTCGGAGACATGATAATTTGGGACGTTGTGTACGAATGGTATATAATACCGACAAGATGAGATTAAGACACATGTGCAACATCTGGGTATCTTTATTGTAGACGTTTCGCCATCCAGTGGCTTTATCAATACAAATTCTAGGACATAACTTGAAGACAGTAGAACTATGTACAGAAGATGAGGTAATCAGTCCCTCAACCTAGGAGTAGGTGCGAAGAGCACCATAGTCGTGGAGATTCTGAAGCAGAAGAAAGGATCCTGGCGCTTATATAGTAACGTCAGGTGTAGCAGACGAGGGCAATATGCCCTCGTCTGCTACACCTGACGTTACTATATAAGCGCCAGGATCCTTTCTTCTGCTTCAGAATCTCCACGACTATGGTGCTCTTCGCACCTACTCCTAGGTTGAGGGACTGATTACCTCATCTTCTGTACATAGTTCTACTGTCTTCAAGTTATGTCCTAGAATTTGTATTGATAAAGCCACTGGATGGCGAAACGTCTACAATAAAGATACCCAGATGTTGCACATGTGTCTTAATCTCATCAATTTGGGACGTGATGGTGGTTTGGAGTAGCCCGTTGAATCATTAAACCATTCTCAGGTAGAGGTGGAGGTTCATCGAGAAGCAACATCTGACCAAGACATGTGTAACCTGACGGTCACGAGAAAGAGGGCGGCTACATCAGATTCTGATGACGTCCTTACTCCTGCACAAAGGCCTGGGAAACAGACTGAGGTGAAGTGTGAAGGTAGTGGTGGTAGCCATGATAGGAGGCACCGGAAGAAGGGGGGAGGGCAAGAGAGCACTCTGAAGGTGTCAAACTTAAATTCAAGCTCTGGAGATGTAAAGAGTGATGAGAGGAAGCAGTGGTGGAAACTTTAATAGGCCTTAGGTGTATGTCTGTAAATGTTAATGGGTTATGTAGGGGTATGAAAAGAGATTGGTTTCGTAATTTCCTGAATAAATCTAGAGTGGATGTTGTGTTCCTGCAGGAGCACAATTTTAAAGAGGGTAGGGTGTTGGAGGTGGCAGGATTTCGAGTAGTTACCCTGCCATCTCCCCGTCTAAAAGGTGGTGTGGGAATTTTAATAAGGGAGACGAGCCCGTTTGTTTTGCAGAGAAGCGAGGGAGGAGGGAGAGGGAGGGTGTTGCGTGTGGATGGGTGATGGATGGGTAAGCGTGTGTCTTTTGTGAGTGTGTATGCGCCGGCAGAAAATAACAAAGGTAAAGAATGATTTTGTGTGTGAGGATCTTGTGTTTTTCTTAAGTGCACTGCCAGAGGTGGCAATAGTTGGTGGGGACTGGAATAGTGTAATCAGGGTTGCTGATGTGGACCCAAAAGGGGCTGGATATATGTCTGTGGCTCTTAGGGATTTATTAAGGCGTCATGAGCCAGTCTGGCTTTGCTGATGCTTGAGTGAACACTAACCTGCGCTCTCATTCAAACATTTTACGATTATTTCATTGTGTTTAGTGCATGTGGGACTGTGAAATAAACCACCATGGGCCCAAATAAACTTGCTAGTGGTACCCCTGTGGTAGAGAAAGTGAGAAACACCATAGATGTGAGGAAGGAAATAATACAGAAGTATGAGAGTGGTGTGAGACTTACTGAGCTTGCCAGGATGTATGGGAAAAACAAGTCGACCATTGGTTCTATCCTGACAAAGAAAGAACAAATCAAGGAAGCTGATGTTGCCAAAGGTGTTAATATGCTAACCAAAAAAAGACCACAAATAGTTGAAGAGGTTGAGAAGTTGTTGCTGGTGTGGATCAAGGATAAAGAGATGGCAGGTGATAGTGTTTCAGAGACGATTATTTGCGAGAAGGCAAGGAAGTTACATGCTGATCTGGTACAGAAAACTCCTGGAACCAGTTCAGTGACAGAACCATGTCCCATTTTAGGGAAATGTTAAAGAGGCGCCAGAAACAGAGGACTGTGGGCAGCTATTTTGAGAGACAGGGGTCCAGTGACTCTCAAGCTGGTCCTAGTGGCATTAAAAGACAGAGAAAGGAAGTAACCCCAGAGAGGACCTTACCTGAAGTCCTCATGGAGGGGAATTTTCCTTCCAAACACTAATCCCAACTCCCTCTCTCCTCCTCCCTATCTTCCAGATGCCATCACCAATCTTCAATAAAGGTAAGTAAAAATATTATTTTATATTTATATACATAATTGAACACTATATTTGGTGTGTGTATGTAAAACTATAATTAATCTCTTTAAAATGTATTTTTTTGCGAATATTTTTGGGTTTTTGGAACGGATTAATTGTATTTCCATTATTTCTTATGGGATATACTGCTTCGATTTTCAGACTTTTCGAATTTAGAACTAACTCCTGGAACGGATTAAGTTTGATATTTGAGGCTCCACTATATAAATATATATATATATATATATATATATATATATATATATATATATATATATATATAAATATATATATATATATATATATATATATATATATATATATATATATATATATATATATATATATATATATATATATATATATATATATATATATATATATATATATATATATGGGAGTTGACGTGTCAGCGGATGGATTTATGAAGGATGAGGTTAATCATAGAATTGATGAGGGAAAAAAGGTGAGTGGTGCGTTGAGGTATATGTGGAGACTAAAAACGTTATTTATGGAGGCAAAGAAGGGAATGTATGACAGTATAGTAGTATCAACACACTTATATGGGTGTGAAGCTTGGGTTGTAAATGCAGCAGCGAGGAGACGGAGGCAGTGGAGACGTCCTGTCTAAGGAAAATGTGTGGTGTAAATATGCAGAAAATTTGGAGTGTGGAAATTAGAAGGTGTGGAGTTAATAAAAGTATTAGTCAGAGGGCTGAAGAGGGGTTGTTGAGGTGGTTTGGTCATTTAGAGAGAATGGATCAAAGTAGAATGGCATGGAGAGCGTATAAATATGTAAGGGAAGGAAGGCGGGGTAGGGGTCGTCCTCGAAAAGGTTGGAAGGAAGGGGTAAGGGAGGTTTTATGGGCGAGGGGCTTGGACTTCCAGCAGGCATGCACGAGCATGTTCGATAGGAGTGCATGGAGACGAATGGTATTTGGGACCTGACGATCTGTTGAAGTGTGAGCAGGGTAATATTTAGTGAAGGGATTCAGGGAAACCGGTTATTTTTATATAGCCAGGCTTGAGCCCTGGAAATGGGAAGTACAATGCCTGCACTTTAAAGGAGGGGTTTGGGATATTGGCAGTTTGGAGGGATATGTTGTGTATTTTTATACGTATATGCTTCTAAACTGTTGTATTCTGAGCACCTCTGCAAAATCAGTGATTATGTGTGAGTGAGGTGAAAGTGTTGAATGATGATGAAAGTATTTTCTTTTTGAGATTTTCTTTCTTTTTGGGTCACCTGCCTCGGTGGGAAACGGCCGACTTGTTGTATATATATATATATATATATATATATATATATATATATATATATATATATATATATATATATATTATCGGTATTAGGTTGGTAGACAGCAACCGCCCAGAGAGGTACTACCGTCCTGCCAAGTGAGTGTAAAACGAGAGCCTGTAATTGTTTTACATGATGGTATGATTGCTGGTGTCCATTTTTCTGTCTCATGAACATGCAAGATTTCAGGTACGTCTTGCTACTTCTACTTACACTTAGGTCACACTACACATACATGTACAAGCATA
>NC_091317.1:10604004-10689004 GCF_038502225.1 Cherax quadricarinatus
GACTTGTTCTTTGTACTCTATACTAGTTGACTGGTTCATTTTACTCTATACTAGTTGGCTGGTTCTTTGTACTCTATACTAGTGATTGATTCATTGTACTCTATTCTAGTTGACTGGTTCAATGTGCATAGACCTTGTTTGATTGTACTCTATACTAGTTGGCTGGTTCATTGTACTTTGTACTAGTTGACCTTGTTTCTTTGTACTCTATACAAGTTGACTGGTTCGTTGTACTCTTTGCTGGTTGACTGGTTCATTGTACTCAATGCTAGTTGACCGGTGTTATGCAGGGTTCTGCATGACATTGTAATGTATATACAGTGGAGAAGTGTGCCATAATAATAGATGAATGTTATAATTGTAAAGAATTATTTTATAATTCATAATGTGCATTTGGGGGCACTGTAAAGTACTCTAACTGTAATTATAAAGAAATCCTGCTAGGGATTTATTTTCCAAGGGTGTTTGGGTATGCGGAGTGAGCGTGGCTGGGGGAGTCACGTGGAGTCATCATGGTGTGGAGGCTGGCGTCGGAGATCCTGTGTATTTGAGCTAAGTTGGTAGTCGTGTACTCCTTTTGTTTAGCTAACCCAAGCCATAGGCTCTTCTATGGCTTACCTGTATGTTCACCCAGGCTCTGACATGGCCAGGATGGTGTGGGAGGAATGAGGAAATAAGAAATGGGGTTTGTAGTGGAGTAGAGACGGCCTGGCGGTGACTAGGCCTAGTGTTATGGTGGCTGGACCTCTAGCCAGCTGTTTCTTGTGTATACTCATTTGGGCATTTAGGATTAAGGTGTTTCTAGAGTGTGTATATAGTGTTATGTTGAATAAATAGATATATTTTCCTAACTGGGATTTTTACCTAACCCTCTGTTAACCAACCCATGGAAGTAATACCCTGGTTTAGCGCTTTCTGTTTTGACTGGGATAGCCCTGGGTGGCCTGTTTATGCTTGAGATGTGTGTAACTTTTACCTTTGCCCTTAGACAAAGCTCAAGCCCCCAGCCATCCCACCTTTCTGCGTAACAACCGGTTCATTGTACTCTATACTACTTGACTGGTTCATTGTTCTCTGTACTACTTGACTGGTTCATTGTACTCTATACTATGTAAAGTAAAAGGACACAAGTGCAACTAATGTGACATTTTACTGTGGCAACGTTTCGCTCTCCAGGAGCTTTGTCAAGCCGTTACCGGCCTGACAAAGCTCCTGGAGAGCGAAACGGGGCCAAAGAGGAAAGATGTATCTACATAGCAGAGCCAGAGGGAACGGCACACACCAGTGGTAGGAAAAAGAACAGTTTCGAAGTATTCCATATAAAAGCTAGCACGAACAGAGGATAGAGGAGAGCCCATAGCGACACCGAAGGTTTGAAAATAAAATTTGTCTTGAGAGAAAAAGGATGTAGAGTCCACACAAAGGCGAATAAGATCAAGAAAGACATCACTTGGTATAAGGAGATGAAGTAGCCCTTCGCTGGCTTTCTCTCTGAAAAAATTAAGAGCATCACCAAAAGGGATATTGGTGAAGAGGGACTCAACGTCAAGACTAAGCATCTTACATGTCGGGAGAGGGCGCACACTTTCGATGAAGTTTTGAAAGTGACGAAGGTGAGCAATAGAAAAAGTACCAAGTAAAGTAGTGACTGTTATGGGCAGCCAAGAGGCAAGAGAATAGGAGACAGACCCTCTGGAGGATATGATGGGACATACAGAGATATCAGGTTATGAGTTTTAGGATGACCATAGAAATAAGACAGAAAAGGACAAATAATATGGAAACGTTGAACAATGTTCTTGATGTTATCAAGAGGGTGGGACACGAAAGGAGTGTAAGTACTTTAAGAGAGCAAAGCTTCTGATTTGCAGAGGTAATCCTCGCGATCAAGGTTAACCACCGAATTACCTTTGTCAGAAGAGAGGATGACAATATTGGTATTAGATTTAAAAGAAGAAAGGGCAAGTTGATAGCGCCAAGGAAGGTGGCAATTTTTAGACAACAGGTTATCAAGAGCAGAAAGGAGAGTGCCACGAAAAGTGGACAGGTCAGATTACAAGAGACTGACAAGAGGAATCAAAAGAGCTAATCATGTCAATACCAGCGCGAGACTGACAAGAGGAATCAAAAGAGCTAATCATGTCAATACCAGCGCGAGAGGCTTGTGAAATGGCAAAGGAAAACCCAAAACCCTGAAATTCAAGCTCATGTTGGGAGAGTGTGACAGAAAATAGATTAGTAACACAGTCAGTAAGGGAGAACGTAAACCAACAACTATCTGTTTTGTAGTTTGTAGTTTGGTAGAATGATTTTGGGAATTAAAGCAAGCAGTGTCAAAAGCAATGGTAGTGAGAAGATTACAGAGGTCTTTTGGAAGAAAAGAAAAGAGAGCACATGGACATTGACGGAGAGTAAAGAAGGCATCACCAACTTGAAATTTCTTAGAAAGAATGAGCTGTTGAAGCAAGAGGCGGCCATGATCAGCAAAGGGAGTGCCCGAGGAGTTAAATTTGAGGAACTGGGAAAAGGAAGAGGGCAAAATTTGTTTAGCAAGGCAGTCATGCAGAAAGCGAAGCTGACTCTTACGACGTCTGGAAGCAATAAGAGCATTCTCATAAGGACGAAAGAGGGATTTAAAAGAAGGAAGAACATTTAAAAAGTTGGAAAGAATAAGACGCTTACCTGCGAGGCCCCTAAGAAGCAAAAAGGCACAATACCGTGACTGGAACAATACACAAATAACCCGCACACAGGAGGAGCTTACGACGACGTTTCGGTCTGACTAACAGAAGAGTGAGGAAGCCAGTATAAATAGGCGATACAACCATATTGGCTTATAATAGCATAATGTTGTTTGTATTTGGTGAACATAATACTGCTAAATTAATTTTTGTTAATTCTCTGATGCAGTACACAGATAATGTAGTTTACATCTAATAAAAACACTGTTAGGCTCAAAAGAAAGCCACGAATGTGCTAAGCACTTCGGGCAATTTGTATGCAATTCTCGGTTGATAGCATATTCACCTCCTACAATAAGTGTCTGTGGTTCGATCGCCGGCACGTGTAAAAACGATGAGCGTGTTTACTTACTCCTGCTGCCTCTGCTTTCCTAGTAGTAAATAGGTACCTGGGTGTACTAGTCGACTGTTGTGGGTCGCATCCTGGGAGATATGGTTACAGGACCCCAATGGAAATAATATAGAGACAGTCCCCAATAACGTATTGACTTCACTGAGTTACACTGGGTGGCTAACCCTCCGGGGTAAAAAATGGAACAAAATCTTATCTTATTTTTTTCATAAAACAAAACTGCATTCGTCTTGTGTGGCTCGGTGGCCTGGTGGCTAAAGCTCCCGCTTCACACACGGAGGGCCCGGGTTCGATTCCCGGCGGGTGGAAACATTTCGACACGTTTCCTTACACCTGTTGTCCTGTTCACCTAGCAGCAAATTGGTACCTGGGTGTTAGTCGACTGATGTGGGTCGCATACTGGGGGACAAGATTAAGGACCCCAATGGAAATAAGTTAGACAGTCCTTGATGACGCACTGACTTTCTTGGGTTATCCTGGGTGGCTAACCCTCCGGGGTTAAAAATCCGAACGAAATCTTATCTCTTATCTTAATTTTGTTAGAAGAGTTATTCCTTCATAACTATGTGAATTTATGAAAGAAAATTGTAAGACCATTTTTTGTTGTGCTTATTAGGGGGAACTCTGCTCAAACGTTAATTGTTTTCTTACCGAACGGAGGCTTAAGTAAGTAAGTTTATTCAGGTATACACAAATACAGTTACAAAGATTATCATACATAGCAGCATATGTGTAGAGAACCTAGGATAACCCGAAAATGTCCGACAAAGTGACTTATTTGCATTGAGTTATTTACAGGCCTGTCATCACAATTTTTCGAGCGAGCCAATAGTATCATGAGGCGAAGTTTAGCAATAATTTAGTCTACAAGAGACAAAGTAGTAAAAAATGACTTGGAATAATCAGTCTGGAGTTAAAGGAATGCTACAAGAAACTGAGATATAAAAAACATAGATATAAGATTAGCTAAACCAGATGAACCTCACATCCAGCCTGCAGACACTGCCAGCAAGCGTAATGTCTTCTTCTCTACTATAGGATCAAAACTACCAAGCAAAATCCCAATCTCAAATACTCAAACAAAAGACAACCTTACTGGAAATTACCCAAATACTCTGTATCAAGTTCGAACTAATCCCGCTGAAATCTTCCTCATCATAAAGTCACTAAAAAACAAAACAAGAAACCTAAATAATCTTCCACCACTCATGTACAAAAAAACTGCACATATTAGAAGAGTATTCCTTCATAACTATGTGAATTTCTGAAAGAAAATTGTTTGACCATTTTTTGTTGTGCTTATTAGGGGCAACTCTGCTCAAACGCCATTTATTTTCTTACCGAACGGAGGCTTAAGTAAATAAGTTTATTCAGGTACATACAAATACAGTTACATAGATTATCGTACATAGCAACTGCAATTCTGTTTAACAGATCAGTGGAACGTTCAACTTTCCAATCCATACTCAAGACAGCAAGGGTTACCCTCTTCCTCAAAGGAGGCGATCCGTCTGAAGTGAATAAGTATAGGGTTATATGCTTAGTGACTATGCTTAGTGACACTCTTAACGACAAGCTACTAAAAAGATCTACGTGGATGACGACCAACAAATTCACTCTCAATGTAGACAAAACCTACTACATGCTGTTTGGAAACAGTTTTAAATATCCATATCTATCAATGGTTTCCCCCATTACAAGACACATTGAGGGCAAACCTTTAGGTCTTCACTTTCACTATAACCTGAAATTTCTTACCCATATCCAACATATTGCCAAGAAGGTGTCCAAAACAGCAGGCATCCTCTCCAAGATACGGTACTATGTACCCCAAACGGCACTACTTACACTATAGCAGTTTCTAATATAGCCATACCTCACCTATGGTTTTGTGCTTTCAATTGTCCTCATCGCCTCCGAGCCGTGTGGACGAGCTGCGCAGACGCTCCTGTTTGAGTTTGTTTTTGCGCAGTTTACCTGATTGAGCTGCCCCTAGCGTTGGTTGGTGGAAACTTTATTTTCTCCAACATGGCGCTGAATAGCAGAAGAAGAATCAACACTGTCTGCATTGAGATGATCCGTGGTGCTGTCACGGGATCCAACATGGATTTATTATTACCAGCGATCATTCGCGATACCTATGGTATAGCAAATGAGGAGATAAGTGGTGTCGCACTCAATGGAACGACAAGAATCTTCGTTAAAATGACGTCTGCACGAGTCTACGAGGCGGTGGTCGACAAGTATCAGGAGACCATCATACCGGCTAATACAGCTGTGTCGGTGAGACTCCATGATGTATCTCGACATTACACTTGGGTGAAAATCAGGAATGTGCCTTTTGAGGCGACTATTTTGATATTACCAGTGAACTGCATACTTATGGGACGGTTCACGTAGCCACAGCAGGGAGATGGGCAACTGGACCGTATGCAGGTGCGCTGGAAGGTACATATACTGTTAAAATGACTCTTCGACACCCTATTCCTTCATATGTTGTGTTGAAGGAATTACGGACTCAAGTCTATGTAACGTATGCGGGGCAACAACGTACGTGTCGGCTATGTGGGTCATATGACCACATCGCGGCGCAGTGTGGGAAACGAAGTGGGTACCCGGCACAACAGCAACGGCAACAGCAGCCAGTGGGCGAGGTAGGCGATGAGCGAGAACAGTCTCTTGCTACACCGCCCCAACAACGGTTGTCATGGAGTGAGGAGGTGGACAAAGAAAAGGAGCTCGAATCGCCAGTTGTAACGCTACAAGGAGAATCTCAGTCATTGGACATACATAAGGTTTTTGAGGAGAGACTACCTAATATGGGTGAAGAAGTGGCGGCGTCTTAGGTAAAGGCGTTGGATGACTTGTTAGAGGAATCGGTCCTAGATCAGGTGGAAGACCCAGGCTTAGTTCTGAGGACGGCTGTGAATGATGGTATGGCAGGAGATGACGGTTTGTCGACGAGAGAGTCTTAAGGATTGAAGGTGCATGCAGTAGAGGTGGAGGTGCATCAGGACGGTGCTTCAGATGTCAAAATGCAGGTGGAGGGCGGGACACGAAAGAGGACTGCAGCATCATCGGATTCTGATGATGTGCTCACTCCTGCCCAACGCCCTGGGAAAAAGTCTTGGGTGGAGGTACAGAAGAGAGGGAATGGTGAACCCAAGGATCAAGGGATTGCAAAGGTGATTCCCAATAAAGGGGGGAGGGACAGAGGTGTTGCAAAACGAACTGGGGTAAAGTCAATGCCGGGGACAAAAGGAAAACCCATTTGTTGAATTCAAGTGTTTTACTATAAATATTAACGGGTTGAGAGCTGAGAGGAAGCTTAAGTGGTTTAATGAGTATTTGTTACGACTTAGTGTGGATGTGGTATTCTTACAGGAACATAATTTTAGGCCTGGTTATGAGTTGGATATGAGTGGTTATAATGTGTACATGGAACATGCGACACGTTTGAAAGGTGGGGCTGCCATTTTGGTAAAGGAAACTAGCCCGTTTATAGTAAGGCGTTGTGAAGGGGGGGAGGGGAGGGCAATTAGAGTGGATGGAACCTGGGGTAGGGTTCCCATTAGTTTAGTATGTGTATATGGCCCGGCTGAGGGTGACGTGAGTATTAAAACTAAATTTGTTCAGGACGTACTGGTCTATTTTTTACGTGGTTTACCGAATGTTGCAATAATAGGCGGAGATTGGAATTGCGTGATACGTCGTAAAGATGTGGAGCCTAGAGGTGCGGGGTGTTGTTTGGGTATATTGGGGGATATATTGACCGGGGTGGGGTTAAAGGATGTGTGTGGGAGGGAGGGATGGTAGAGCATACCTTCATTAAACGAGGTTATGCGGCGAGGTTGGACCGAATGTACGTGCCTTGTGCGGTTACTGTGCGGAGGGTGAATGTGATAGATGTGGTTTTTTCGGATCATAGAGGAGTTGTAATGGATGTGGATATTGAGGGTGTGCCTCGGAGGGGTCATTCATTTTGGAAATTGAATGTAAAGTTATTAAAGGAAGAGGATAGTCTTTTGTCTTTTGGACATATGTGGGATCGTTTAGTGGTAGAAGCACCAGGGGATGTTGCCATGGTTAATTGGTGGGAAACGATAGCTAAAAAACGTATTAAGGAATATTATATTAATCGAGGGACGAGATATAATCAGTTACAATACGGTTTTCAAAAATATTTAGAGGGGCAGTTGCGCGAATGTTATGTACAAATTAATGCTAATTATCCTTTTACTGAAATTGAAAGTTTGAAGGAAAATATCCGGAATTTACAAAATGAGAGGTTTGATGGGGAAAGGCTTAAGGGCGGGATTGAGGAGGTTTTGTGGGGAGATCGGCCGTCAGCGTGTGTGTTGCGGAGTCAACACAGACGTCGCAAGGCAATGGAGTTAATGGGGTTGAATGTTGAGGTAGGTATGCAAGGGTATAAAGTGAATCAGGTGTTGACGACGACGGAGGGTATGAGTGGGTATATTGATGCTTGGGTTAAGTTGAAAACGCAAAGTGTTGGAATAAGTGAAATAGCATTACAGTCAATTGGAAGGTTTGTGCAGTGTGAGTTGACAGAGTATGATTGATTCGTTTTGGAAGGGCCGATAACGGAGTGTGAGACATGGGAAGCTTTATCCGGGGCGCAATTAGGTAAGGCACCAGGAATTGATGGGTTGCCCAGTGACTTTTATCTTCAAAATTGGAGCGTTTTAAAAGGGTTTTTGGTAAGATTATTCAATATCCTTAAGCGGGATCGGGTTTTAGGGGCACAGCAGCGGATGGCTGTGGTCGTTCTAGTGCCTAAAGGTGAGCCATTAACAGTTAAAGACTATCGTGCTATTTCGTTATTGTGTGGTGATTACAAGATTTTTGCAAGAATTTTAGCTAACAGAATAAAAAAGGTCCTGGGTAAAGTGATTGATAAGGGACAATATGGGGTACCGGGAAGATCTATGTATGACGGGCATGGTTTGATTAGAAGTTTTATTGAAGAAAGAGTAAAATTGGGAGTGGGGGGGGGTGTTGGCTATAGATTGGGAGGCGGCATATGATAGTGTAGAAAGGGAAGCGTTATGGAAGATTATGAGATGGCAGGGGTTTGGAGAGGAAATTATATCATGGGCCAAATTAATGTATCAAGATGCATCCTTGCGGGTGCAGGTAAATGGAAGGTTAGGAGAACAAATTCAGATGAGAAGGGGTCTACATCAAGGTTGTCCCCTTTCACAAATATTTTTTGCGTGTTTACAGGATCCCTTTTATAGAGGAATTAGGGCCTTTGTGGCATGCAAAGAGTACGTAACCTTTATTCGGCGCATGTACACACCCTCATTTACAGGCTATCTCCCCCAACCAGCGAACCAGGTTGCTAAGAGTTGATGATGGGGCCCCGTCGTTCAACTAGTGACCAGGTTCTAGCCAATAAGAAGATGGTTTTGGCAATCGCAGAGGTTATGTGGGTACCGCTCTCCTGTCTGACCTTGTCATTCCCATTCTAGTGCTGGTTGAAGCACGGTCTGCTGTCTTGTGGCTTCTATTTCTGCCTTGCTTACCGTGGAGTGCACTATACTTATCACTGTACATAGTGTACATATTGCTGTTCTAAATTGGTGAAGGATAATATAAGCCTAAACTTTTTCTGCTGTGTTTATTTTGCTCCCATTACATCCGGGATAACAGGCCATTTGGAATCCTGGGTTGTAATATGGGTAGCCTGTCCGAGAGCTGGAGCTGGGCTTAGAGAAACGGTGAAGCTCGTAGCAGGAACATTGTGCAGCTTGCTGTCTGGCATTGCTTTACAAATTTTGCGTGTCAGTTGCTTTGTTATGGTCAGCCTTGCTATTGTGTGATCGTTCAACAGCTCGCTACTAGCTTGTTCGGTGTGCTCGCTTCGCTACGGTCAATCTTCTAGAACAGTGTAGCTGTTTGGCATTGCTTTACAAATTTTGCGTGTCAGTTGCTACTAGCCTGTTCGGTGTGGAGAATTTTGCAGTCGGCTTTGCTTGTATGCGTATTTTGCAATCGTACTGTGCATAGCTAAGCGTGTTCTGCAAATTAACGTGTTACGTTGGGGTATTCTGCAATTGTGCTGTGCATAGCGAATAACTTATGCCACCTAGACGAGTCAGATGTCTGGTGTCGGCATATACTTTGCATAACCTACCTAAAGTGTCCCTACAGCGTTGTTGGCAAATTGCTCGTTCCATTGGCATTAAATACAAACGCACTCTCGCAGCTGCGCAACTGCGTTCACTGATTGCTGACAAACTTATAGAAGAAGAGATGGCACATCAGACTCCTCCCTCTACGGGAGCTAGGGCAAAATCTCCTATGTTCTCGCAGGAGGAAGATGATACACCTACGGAGCAAAATGGTCAGTATAGTGCAGCTGGGTTGTCTCAAGGTGAATCAGCGTCGTTGGCACTTGAGCTGGCAAAAATCAATCTTGAGCAAACTAGGGAACAGAGAGCATTCGCAAGGGAAGAATTTGATAGGGAAAGAGAAAGGAGGCAGTTTTCGCATTCTGTAAATGATTTTAGTTTACAAAAAGCAGTACAGCTTGTTCCCCGCTTCAATGAGGCCGAACCAGAGCAATTTTTCGAAAGCTTCGAAAATCAGGCTCGAGCCTCGAGGTGGCCGGAACAGCATTGGGCATCGTTGGTTCATACAGCATTACTGGGTAAGGCACAGGAATTTACGTCAGCATTAAATGACGCTGAATTTTCTGATTATCAAGAAGTGAAGACCACAGTGTTGGGAGCATATACATGTATCCCAGCCAAATACAAAGAGATTTTTAAATTAAGCAGGAGGCAGCTTGGTCAATCCCTAGTGGACTTTGTGAGACAGCAAACCAAAGCTTTTACCAGCTGGTATAAAGCAAGTGGTGTCTCTACCTTTGAGGAGCTGGTGCAGCTTATTCTGATTGATAACCTGCTGGAGTCTGTGGGACCAGAGGTTCGAGTCTTTCTGCAGGATCGTGACTTAACCACTGCATTGGAGGCAGCCAGGTTGGTTGATACCTTCGAAACTAACCGCTCCTTGTCCGAGCGGTCCCGTCTCTCTTTTCAACAGCCTGGCATGAGCAGAGATCGTCAACCTTGGAGAATGAAGTGCCAGCCGGAGGGAGAACGTCTATGTCAGTCAACTAAGTCACCTGGTGAGCCACGCTTCTCAACATATGGTCCACCTGCGGAGAGGCAAACTACTCATGGTGCATCTCGACAACAGTATCCAGAGAGACACCAGCCAGAACGACACCATTTGCAACGTCAGCAGGGAATAAAGGGCAAGCCTGTCGTCTGCTTAATCTGCAACAAAGTAGGTCATATCCGTCCCAACTGCCCCCATAAACCCCAACCCATTGGGAAAATCTCTAATATCCCTAGTAACATGTCCCCTAGAGAAGTAGAAAAAGGTATGGCCCCTTATTATTGCAAGAGTCTTATTTCCCTTCAGGAAAACTCAGAAACAACTAGAGTAAAGACCTTTAGAGATACTGGAGCATATTGCTCACTTATAAGAGAAGGAATATTACCCCTTTCAGAGAACACTTCCTTGAATTCCTCTGTTTTATTGGAAGCATTTGGAGGAGCTATATATTCTGTTCCTTTGCATAAAATTTATGTACAGTGCAAATATTACACTGGGTACTTGACTGTAGGTGTCTCAAAAGGATTCCCCATGAAAGATGCCATGTTATTACTGGGTAATAACATTACTACTGTTAGTTCGTGTCCTGAACCTATAATGATTAATTCTTCTCCGGTGTTGGCCATAACTCGGGCAACATTCCAATGGTTGTCTGGAGGGAATGTAGACCTATCCTTGGACGATTCCGATCTCGGAATAGCCACGTTGTTTTATGAGGCACACCGGCCAGAGCCTCGTAAATCAAGTGAACAGACCCCGATCAAGCCTTCCTATTCTCAGGTTGCAGGATTGCCAGATGTCTCTGTTTCCATGCCCGAGGGACTGTCCTTCCGGGAGGAACAACGAAAGGACCCTTCTTTAAAATTCGCTTTTGAGGCAGCCATGGGTAAATCCTCTTTGGGTCATCCAGTCAAGTTTGAGGTTAAAAACGATTATTTGATCTGCACTGAGACTGGTAAGGAGATAGAGGGCCGGCAATTGTATGACAGGTTAGTGGTTCCAACCAAGTTTAGACCTCAAATATTAAATATAGCTCATAATACTTCATTAGGAGGTCACTTAGGAATTACAAAAACCTTGTATAGAATCACAAAAGAATTTTATTGGCCAAAATTAAAGAAAGATGTGAAGAATCATATTAGGTGTAGCCGAGAATGTCAGCAAGTAGGGAAACCTGGACATTCCATTAAACCTGTACCTCTCCAACCTATACCTGCTGATGGAGAACCTTTTGCAGATTTAATTAGATTGTGTAGGTCCACTACCTAGGTCAAAGTCTGGAAATCAATATTTATTTACGATTATGGATAAAGTAACCCGATACCCTGAAGCAATTCCCATGCGTAGTATTAATACTAAAGCTATTCTCAAAGCTTTAACAAAATTCATTTCTTGTTTT
This sequence comes from Cherax quadricarinatus, assembly GCF_038502225.1. Classification (NCBI taxonomy): domain Eukaryota; kingdom Metazoa; phylum Arthropoda; class Malacostraca; order Decapoda; family Parastacidae; genus Cherax; species Cherax quadricarinatus. The sequence goes on from NC_091317.1 coordinate 10,615,646, forward strand.
GGCATTACTAAAATTATTCAAAGTGATCAAGGTACTAACTTTACTGCCAAAGCATTTAGGGAAGTATTAACTAGGTTAGGGATAATCCACAACTTATCCACTGCCTATCATCCTCATTCCCAAGGCGCCTTGGAAAGATTCCATTAGACATTAAAAACAATGATGAGAACTTTTTGCATGCATTTTCCTACAGACTGGGATGAATCACTACCTTTGTTGCTGTTCTCAGTACGAGAGACGGTGCAAGAGTCTACAGGGTATAGTCCGTTTGAGCTGATCTTTGGGCACAATGTACGAGGTCCTCTTTGGGTGCTCAAAGAAGGATGGATGGGAGAAGACGTTGGCTCAACACTCTACAACCCGTCTTCAAGGTTGCAGGTGGCACGTCAGTTAGCCAAGGCTAACCTAAAGACAGCTCAAAGTAAGATGAAACAGAGGTATGACAGAAGTGCAAAATTCCGCTCCTTCCATCCAGGAGACAAGGTGTTGGTGCAGGAACCTATACCTGGCCACACCTTGAAAGCTAGATTTACGGAACCTATGCAGATTGTAAGTAGATTATCTGATGTAAATTATGTGGTAGCTCCCATTGATAAGACCTCAAAAACTTACCACATTAATCAATTAAAGTCTTTTCATGCACCAGATAAAGTCCCAGTAATGACTCTGTCCTCTACCTCTGAGGACGACTCTGACTCTTTGCACACTATCTCTGAAATTAATATTAAACTTTCAAATTCTGTCCTCCTCAAGGATCCTAGCCCTTTAATGGAGGGATTATCTGAAACGCAAGCAACAAATTTAACAGAGCTTCTAATATTTTTTCGGATGTGCCGAAAAAATGTACGTTAGGTTATCATGATGTAGATGTGGGAAACTCTAAACCAATTAAACTCTCCCCCTACAGAGCTAATCCTGAAAAGCAAAGCCTACTTCAGCAGGAAGTAGAATTTTTGTTAAAGCATGGTTTAGTGGAGGAGTCATCTAGTCCATGGGCTTCACCGTGCATCCTTGTGAAGAAGGCTGATGGAGGGTTTCGTAGACTAGATAGAGTGTACCTTTCTCAGGGAGTGGATGTGAAATCTTTCAGTACTGTTGAGGCTACAATGTCAGATCATAGGGCAGTGGTGGTGGAGGTTGGGTGGGGGACGCTCGCGGACATATATAGGAGTTATTGGAAATTAAATATAAGTGTGTTAGGTGATGGGGAGGGATTAGAGGGGTTTTCAGGCCTATGGAGGGAGCTTAGTGTGGAAGAACAGGGAGTGGATGACATTGTGACATGGTGGGATAGTGTTGCAAAGGAAAGGATTAGAAAGTTTTATGTGAGAGAAGGAAAACGTATTAATAATTTAAAATATGGACTGGCTAACTATTTAGAGGATAGGTTAAGAGGTTGCTATGGGGGGGGGAATAATTTTCCTATGGATGAAATAGCTGAAATAAAAGGGAGGTTGAGGGTGTTGCAAGCTGTAAGGGTGCAGGCAGGGGTGGAAGAAGTGCTTTGGGGCGACAAGCCGTCAGCGTGTTTTTGGCATCAAAAGCAAAGGCAGGCGGTGACAGCTATCCCATGTTTAGAGGTAACGGAGATGGTTGGGAATTATAGAGCAGGGCAGGAGATACGAGCCACGAAGGGGACGTGTGCGTATGCGGAGGCTTGGTACGAGAAGTACTGGAACAGTAGAGGGGTGGGTGACGTGGCGTTGGACAAGGTGTGTACGTATGTGACGTATGTGACGTGTAATTTAGGAAATAGTGATAGAAAGGCTTAAGGTGGGACTATTACGGCAGAGGAAATAGAGAATGCGTTAAGGGGAATGAGGAAGGGGAAAGCTCCGGGTATTGACGGTCTCCCGGTAGAATTTTATTTAAAACATTGCGGGGATTCTAAGACGGGTGTACAAATTTTTGTGGGGTTCACCTTGTGATTGGTTACGGAGGGAAGTTGTAATGTTACCTGTAAGTCAGGGTGGGCTTGGGTTGCTGGATTTGAGACGGAGGGCTAATTGTGTGTTTATTAAATGGGAAGTGTTGCGTGAGGGTGTGAAAGCGGGGCAGTTGGGAAGGATACACGACAGGCTGGGTATGTGGTATCGAGGAATGGAGTTGAGGGAATGCGAAATCGTTTTGAGGGCTGTGATGTTGGTTAGGGAACTGAGAAAGGTTCGTATAAGGGTTTTGTGTAGGTTACTTGTAGGTAGGTGCGTTGTCCCAGTTGAGGGTTTGTTCCCCATGTATGCGTGGAAGAGTATTTGGTTTAGATTTAGTAAAATGAAGTTAAACCCTAGGGCGCGTGAGGTGATGTTTCGTTTTCTGCATGGGATCCTTCCGTCTGGTGAGATACTACGAAACAGACAGGTTGTAGAGGGTGGGGGGGTGTGGTATCTGTGGAGGGGATGAGACAGCGTTCCATGTAGATTACTTTTGTGAAGGGCTAGAGGAGGTTAGGTGCTGGTTAAGTAGGTTGGTACAGAGAGTGGGTGGCCGTGGGGTGTCGGTTTTGCGTGCTTTAAGTCTAGATATGGGTGGGTTAGACGAGGGTGTCATAAGAGCTTTAGATTATATCATGGTAGATTATATATATATGTCGTGGGTGATGAGGGGGAGAGGGGATAGCAAAGAGAGAAGGAAGGTTCTTGCGGTAACGTTCTATGGTACGATGTGTCGTAACAGAGATTTGTATGGAAGGAGGTGGGATCAGGCCTTCTCATAGGGGTATAGAATACTAACGTTAGGGATTCTCGTAAATCTGTGATTGATAATGTGTGAGTGAAGGGGTTTTCATAGGTTGGAGGGAGCCAGGGGGTCATAGCGGGCGCGCCTCCTTGGGGAGGGGGGGGGTTCGTGAGAGTGTTGTGAATGTGGGTTTGGAATGGTTTCCTGGTTTTCATTGAGACTTTATGGCATCCAAGTGTGGATGTAAAGCTCAAGGTCTCGTTATGTTAGATGTAACACTTTTCAGAATGTAGGTATAATATAGTAGATTTTTTTTTATGTATTATTTTGATGTGTATCAGTCTTGTATGACACGATTCTTGAGTAATAAGTTCTTTGCGACATGAAGTGTGTTTTAGTTTGTATTTATGTTACGTGCTGGGTTGTTGCTTGATGAGATATACTTATATACTGTTTTGCTTTGTGCATACAGTGCATCTGATTAATGTGAGTTTGTGAAACATTTTATGTTCAAGTGTATTGAGCCTTTGTCAGAGGTCAGGTCATATGTACAATTTATATATATGTAAGGTTTTGCATCAAGGAATGTGTATATATGTCAATTCATGACCCTATGACAGTATTTTTTTTTTAGTTATGTTCTTGCCGTAAGTTCTTGTTGTATGTTTGGCAGCAATATCTTGCCAGCATATAGGTGCAATCCGTTTGTCAGTTAATTTGATTGAGATCCATACTGTTTCTTTATTTTGATGTTAAACTGTATTAGTTTTAAATAAAATATAAAAACAAAATAATGTTGGTAGAATTACCGACAATATGTAAAGTAAAAAGACACAAGTGCAACTAATGTGACATTTTATTGTGGCAACGTTTCGCTCTCCAGGAGCTTTGTCAAGCTGATACAAACAGTATATGGACACAGAGGGTATATAAAGGCTAAGAGTGAGGTGCAATACTAGTGAGGTACCATTTCGATGTTCACTAGTGGTAGTAGTAGTAGTGACAAAAGTTGTAGTAGTAGTAGTAATACAATATAGTAGAACAATTAATTCGTACATGAGTGAAAGGATATAAAAGCTATTACTTGGGTAACATAAAAATAGCTTGGACAAATATAGACTGGATAGAGAAGGCCTGTATCAGTGTTCACTCTGTAATGTGCTTTGTGTAGTATAACAGGAGAGACTATGTGATGGCAGGGTTTACTGTTTTCAGGAGGATTCTTGCTAAGACTTCAGATATGAAACTGCCGTTGTTTTGTTTAATTGTATGCGAAACAGCGATCAGTGCTGATTCGAGGCACTTGCGTCTGCGGAAATTAGTTTCTTTGATCACTAATTGGGCGTCCCTGAATTTCATGAGATGATTGGTTGAATTTCGGTGTTGTACACAGGCGTTGTTCAAGTTATCGTTCCTACATGCGTAAATGTGTTCATTGAGGCGGGTGTCGAGGTTTCTTGCTGTTTCACCTACATAAATCTTGTCACAGCCTCCACAGGGTATAGTGTAAACCCCTGCATTGACTGGTTCGTGGTGCTTTGATTTTGTCCTGGTTGGATTCTTTATTGAAGTGCTAGAAGCGATGGCGACTCTGGTGTTAGCTTGTGAAAGTACTTTGGAAACGTTCAGTGCAACCTGGCTGTTGGGAAGAATTATAACTTTGTTGGGAGTGGTGTTGGTGCGTGGAGAATTAATGATCTGAAGAGCTCTTTTCTTGCAGTCTTTGATGAAAAAGGAAGGAAAATGTAACTCAGTGACAGTTTGGTGAATATATGTACATTCCTCGTCAAGAAACTCAGGACTACAAATTCGGTATGCTCTTAGGAAAAACCCGATGATGATGCCTCTTTTGGTCTTGGTATCTTGACTGGAATAGAAGTGTGTGAGATCATTTTTATTGGTAGGTTTCCGATAAACTTGAAATCTTAGGTTGTTGTCTACTTTGTGAATGAGGACGTCGAAGAAAGGTAGCTTGTCATTGGACTCTCCTAGTGTAAACTGGATCGCCGGTTCAACTGCGTTGAGCCTTGCCTGAAGATTCCCTACATCAAAACTTTTTTTTTTTTTTTTTGACACAGGGTTTGACAAGGTTAAGGATCCCTAGCTTTATTGACAAGCTATTTACAGGTTAAGGATTCCTAACTTTATTGGCAAGCTAAGAGCTGTTATCTACATCAGCTCATTTGAAAGCATTTTTATTGTTATGAGACATACAAGTAGGGAACAGGATGAAGTTGGAGCCATCTGTGGGCCAGCATTTTCATTTGATCAACTGACTTTATCTCGTTGACATCAATATGCTGTACGAATGTGTTCCATACTCGAGTCATCCTGGGTATATATGATCTCAGATGGAGTGATGTTCTGGAGAAGGGTACAGCCAGAGTGAAGTTGCTGCTTTCTGCCCGTCTTGTGGCATAAAAGCTTGTTTCACGCTGTCCTCGAAGTGGATCCAAGTGTGGTACTTTGACAATATTGGCCTTGTACATAACAGTAAGGCCACCCACATCCCTCCTATGTTGAAGGCTCTGCTGAAGTGACAGATCTATCCAGGATGGGTCCAGGCGAGAGATGAGACGTCTTGCTCTGTTTTCTACTCTGTCAAGCAGTCGCAGATGAGAGGGGGGGGCAGGCAAACCAAGAAAGTGGAGCATACTCAAGGTGTGAGCCTACTTGTGCCTCGTACAGGATCTTGCAACCCCTACTGTCAAGCAGATGGGAGATACGGCGAAGTACTGTAAGCTTCCTGGCTGCCTTGTTTGCAAGATTTACAACATGGTTCTTCATGGTTAGTTTGGAGTCAAATTCCACCCCAAGGATATCAACTTCTTCTCCAGGTGCCAGCACCCTCCCATTCATCCTTACTGCTGCACCAGCATTACCATCATGGTGCCTAGAGACGATCATCATTTGCGTTTTCTCAGGTGCAAATGTTACTTGCCATCTATTTCCCCAAGCTGATATAGCTCTCAGCTGGTGACTGAGGTAGCTTAGAGCAGCTGGCATTTCTTCTCTTGGATAAGTGAATGTCAGTGTACAGTCGTCTGCATATGCATGTGATTCTGGGATGAGATGAAGAAGGTCGTTGAAGTACACATTCCATAACAATGGACCCAGCACGCTTCCTTGTGGAACACTTGCCCCAATAGGATGTCTTGCTGATTCCGTTCCATTGAGAACTACCTTTAGAGATCTACCATGAAGATAATCACTGAGGAGACATAGCGTAGAGCCTGCAATTTCCAGTGCTTGAAGTTTTGCTAAGAGGCCTTGGTGCCACACCCGGTCGAAAGCGCCAGCAATGTCCAGTGCTACCACACAGCTGACTTTGAATTCATCCAGTGACTGGTGCCACTTAGTGGAGAGGTTTAACAACAGATCAGCAGCAGAGTAACCTTTCCTGAAGCCATATTGACGATCACAAAGTAGTGAGTGGTAGTCAAAAAAATCTGTCATTTGTCTTGAGATTATTGTCTCAAGGATCTTCCCAGTGATTGACAGGAGTGACACTGGTCTGTAGTTGCTGATTTCTGCTCTGCTCTTCTTTTTGTGACCGGGGACTACATTTGCCTATTTCCATAGAGAGGGCCATTTACACTGTACTAGGCAGTGCTGAAAGATGCGAGTTAGAGGTGCTGCTAGCTGGTCTGCACATCTTCTCAACAATCTTGGGCTCAACTTGTCTGGGCCCACAGCCTTTTCTTGATCAAGCGATTTAAGAAGGAAATGCACCTCCTCCTGCCTTATTGTCACCACTGACAGTTTTGACACAGTTCTTGCAGCTATTGGGAGTTATTACGAGGACGTCGTCCACGTAACGTAACCAAGTGACGCTTGAAGGGATGATGTTTGCGAAGTGTTCGGATTCTAGGTGTTCCATGTATAAGTTGGCTAGGACGGCACTGATGGGGGACCCCATTCCCATTCCGTAGGTCTGTTTGTAGAGCTTGTTATTGAAAGAAAAACAGTTGAAATTAACACAGAATTCAATCAAGTCAACAAAATCTCCGGGAGGTAGAGGAAGATTAAGGTCCTGATTGACTTTACGTCGTAGAACTTCGATGGCTTTTGTGGTAGGTACTTTTGTGAAGAGGGAAGTCACGTCCAAACTGCTTAGTTTCTTGTTTCAGATGGAGAGGTTGCGGATGTGGTTGAGAAGGTCGCCTGAGTGTTTAAGATGAGTGGGGCTGATGGTCCCCAGAAGGCAGGAAAGATGTTTGGCAAGAACTCCGGCTAGTTTGTGTGGAGCACTGCCTATACCAGACGTGATGGGTCTGAGAGGAATATTGTGCTTATGGGTCTTGGGGAAACCATACATGTGTGCTGGTTGCTTGGCAACAAGTACAGAAGTTTCTTCCCTTCTCTAGTGCGTTTGAGTATTTGTCTGGTTTTGTATAGAAAATCTTTGATGAGTGTTCCCCACTGTCCCAATAACAAGCTCTACAAACAGACCTACGGCATGGGAATGGGGTCCCCCATCAGTGCCGTCCTAGCCAACTTATACATGGAACACCTAGAGCCCGAACATTTCGCAAACATCATCCCTTCAAGCGTTACTTGGTTACGTTACGTGGACGACGTCCTCGTAATAACTCCCAAACGTTTTGATGTACGGAATCTTCAGGCAAGGCTCAATGCAGTTGAACCGGCGATCCAGTTTACACTAGAAGAAGAGTCCAATGACAAGCTACCTTTCTTCGACGTCCTCATTCACAAAGTAGACAACAACCTAAGATTTCAAGTTTATCGGAAACCTACCAATAAAAATGATCTCACACACTTCTATTCCAGTCAAGATACCAAGACCAAAAGAGGCATTATCATCGGGTTTTCCTAAGAGCATACCGAATTTGTAGTCCTGAGTTTCTTGACGAGGAATGTACATATATTCACCAAACCGTCACTGAGTTGCATTTTCCTTCCTTTTTCATCAAAGACTGCAAGAAAAGAGGTCTTCAGATCATTAATTCTCCACGCACCAACACCACTCCCAACAAAGTTATAATTCTTCCCAACAGCCAGGTTGCACTGAACGTTTCCAAAGTACTTTCACAAGCTATCACAAGAGTTGCCATCGCTTCTAGCACTTCAATAAAGGATCTAACCAGGACAAAATCAAAGCACCATGAACCAGTCAATGCAGGGGTTTACACTATACCCTGTGGAGGCTGTGACAAGATTTATGTAGGTGAAACAGCAAGAAGCCTCGACACCCGCCTCAATGAACACATTTAAGCATGTAAGAACGATAACTTGAACAACACCTGTGTACAACACAGAAATTCCACCAATCATCTCATGAAATTCAGGGACGCCCAGTTAGTGATCAAAGAAACTAATTTCCGCAGACGCAAGTGCCTCGAATCAGCACTGATCGCTGTTTCGCATACAATTAAACAAAACAACGGCAGCTTCATCTCTGAAGTCTTAGCAAGAATCCTTCTGAAAACAGTAAACCCTGCCATAACATAGTCTTTCCTTTTATACTACACAAAGCACATTACAGAGTGAACACTGATACAGGCCTTCTCTATCCAGTCTATATTTGTCCAAGCTATTTTTATGTTACCCAAGTAATAGCTTTTATATCCTTTCACTCATGTACGAATTAATTGCTCTACCATATTGTATTACTACTACTACTACAACTTTTGTCACTACTACTACTACCACTAGTGAACATCGAAATGGTACCTCTCTAGTATTGCACCTCACTCTGAGCCTTTATATACCCTCTGTGTCCATATACTGTTTGTATCGGCTTGACAAAGCTCCTGGAGAGCGAAACGTTGCCACAATAAAATGTCACATTAGTTGCACTTGTGTCCTTTTACTTTACATGGATACACTAGCTGAGTGGCCATGAGGGCTCATATGGGTTGAGCAAAATTACTCGTAATCGGGGATTTCACTCATAAATAGATTGACTAGGAAAACCTAGAGCCGTATGGGAGACCAGAAATATGGAGTGCTAAGATGTTGGAGACTGTTTTGATGAACTTTGTGGCATGCAAAGAGTATGTAACCTTTATTCGGCGCATGTACACACCCTCATTTACAGGCTATCTCCCCAAACCAGCGAACCAGGTTGCTAAGAGTTGATGATGGGGCCCCGTTGTTCAAATAGTGACCAGGTTCTAGCCAATAAGAAGATGGTTTTGGCAATCGCAGAGGTTATGTGGGTACCGCTCTCCTGTCTGCCCTTGTCATTCCCATTCTAGAGCTGGTTGAAGCAAGGTCTACTATCTTGTGGTTTCTATTTCTGCATTGCTTACCGTGGAGTGCACTATACTTATCACTGTACATAGTGTACATATTGCTGTTCTAAATTGGTGAAGGATAATATAAGTCTAAACTTTTTCTGCTGTGTTTATTTTGCTCCCATTACACCCGGGATAACAGGCCATTTGGAATCCTGGGTTGTAATATGGGGGCCTGTCCGGGATCTGGAGCTGGGCTTAGAGAAACGGTTGAGCTTAGGGTGAAGCTCGTAGCAGGAACATTGTGCAGCTTGCTGTCTGCCATTGCATTAGCTTTGCCTACGCTTTACAAATTTTGTGTCAGTTTTGTTATGGTCAGCCTTGCTATTGTGTGATCGTTCAACAGCTCGCTACTAGCTTGTTCGGTGTGCTCGCTTCGCTACGGTCAATCTTCTAGAACAATGTAGCTGTCTGGCATTGCTTTACAAATTTGTGTGTCAGTTGTTACTAGCCTGTTCGGTGTGGAGAATTTTGCAGTCAGCCTTGCTTGTATGCGTATTCTGCAATCGTACTGTGCATAGCTAAGCGTGTTCTGCAAATTAACGTGTTACGTTGGGGTATCTCGCAATCGTGCTGTGCATAGCGAATAACTTATGCCACCTAGACGAGTCAGACGTCTGGTGTCGGCATATACTTTGCATAACCTACCTAAATTGTCCCTACAGCGTTGTTGGCAAATTGCTCGTTCCATTGGCATTAAATAAAAACACGCTCTCACAGCTGCACAACTGCGTTCACTGATTGCTTACAAACTTATAGAAGAAGAGATGGCACATCAGACTCCTCCCTCTACGGGAGCTAGGGCAAAAACTCCTATGTTCTTGCAGGAGGAAGATGATACACCTACGGAGCAAAATGGTCAGTATAGTGCAGCTGGGTTGTCTCAAGGTGAATCAGCGTCGTTGGCACTTGAGCTGGCAAAAATCAATCTTAAGTAAACTAGGGAACAGAGAGCATTCGCAAGGGAAGAATTTGATAGGGAAAGAGAAAGGAGGCAGTTTTCGCATTCTGTAAATGATTTTAGTTTACAAAAAGCAGTACAGCTTGTTCCCCGCTTCAATGAGGCCGAACCAGAACAATTTTTCGAAAGCTTCGAAAATCAGGCTCGAGCCTTTAGGTGGCCAGAACAGCATTGGGCATCGTTGGTTCATACAGTATTATTGGGTAAGGCACAGGAATTTACGTCAGCATTAAATGACGCTGAATTTTCTGATTATCAAGTAGTGAAGACCACAGTGTTGGGAGCATATACATGTATCCCTGCCAAATACAAAAAACTTTTTAAACTAAGCAGGCGGCAGCTTGGTCAATCCCTAGTGGATTTTGTAAGACAGCAAACCAAAGCTTATACCAGCTGGTATAAAGCAAGTGGTGTCTCTACCTTTGAGGAGCTGGTGCAGCTTATTCTGATTGATAACCTGCTGGAGTCTGTGGGACCAGAGGTTCGAGTCTTTCTGCAGGATCGTGACTTAACCACTGCATTGGAGTCAGCCAGGTTGGCTGATACCTTCGAAACTAACCGCTCCTTGTCCGAGCGGTCCCGTCTCTCTTTTCAACAGCCTGGCATGAGCTGAGATCGTCAACCTTGGAGAATGAAGTGCCAGCCGGAGGGAGAACGTCTACGTCAGCCAACTAAGTCACCTGGTGAGCCACGCTTCTCAACATATGGTCCACCTGCGGAGAGGCAAACTACTAATGGTGCATCTCGACAACAGTATCCAGAGAGACACCAGTCAGAACGACACCATTTGCAACGTCAGCAGGGAGTAAAGGGCAAACCTGTCGTCTGCTTCCTCTGTAACAAAGTAGGTCATATCCGTCCCAACTGCCCCCATAAATCCCAACCCATTGGGAAAATCTCTAATATCCCTAGTAACATGTCCCCTAGAGAAGTAGAAAAAGGTATGGCCCCTTATTATTGCAAGAGTCTTATTTCCCTTCAGGAAAACTCAGAAACAACTAAAGTAAAGACCTTTAGAGATACTGGAGCATATTGCTCACTTGTAAGAGAAGGAGTATTATCCCTTTCAGAGAATACTTCCTTGAATTCCTCTGTTTTATTGGAAGCATTTGGAGGAGCTATATATTCTGTTCCTTTGCATAAAATTTATGTACAGTGCAAATATTACACTGGGTACTTGACTGTAGATGTCTCAAAAGGATTTCCCATGAAAGATGCCATGTTATTACTGGGTAATAACATTACTACTGTTAGTTCGTGTCCTGAACCTATAATGATTAATTCTTCTCCGGTGTTGGCCATAACTCGGGCAACATCCCAAGGGTTGTCTGGAGGGAATGTTGACCTATCCTTGGACGACTCCGATCTCGGAATAGCCACGTTGTTTTATGAGGCACACCGGCCGGAGCCTCGTAAATCAAGTGAACAGACCCCGATCAAGCCTTCCTATTCTCAGGTTGCAGGATTGCCAGATGTCTCTGTTTCCATGCCCGAGGGACTGTCCTTCCGGGAGGAACAACGAAAGGACCCTTCTTTAAAATTCGCTTTTGAGGCAGCCATGGGTAAATCCTCTTTGGGTCATCCGGTCAAGTTTGAGGTTAAAAACGATTATTTGATCTGCACTGAGACTGGTAAGGAGATAGAGGGCCGGCAATTGTATGACAGGTTAGTGGTTCCAACCAAGTTTAGACCTCAAATATTAAATATAGCTCATAATACTTCATTAGGAGGTCACTTAGGAATTACAAAAACCTTGTATAGAATCACAAAAGAATTTTATAGGCCAAAATTAAAGAAAGATGTGAAGAATCATATTAGGTGTAGCCGAGAATGTCAGCAAGTAGGGAAACCTGGACATTCCATTAAACCTGTACCTCTCCAACCTATACCTGCTGATGGAGATCCTTTTGCAGATTTAATTAGATTGTGTAGGTCCACTACCTAGGTCAAAGTCTGGAAATCAATATTTATTTACGATTATGGATAAAGTAACCAGATACCCTGAAGCAATTCCCATGCGTAGTATTAATACTAAAGCTATTCTCAAAGCTTTAACAAAATTCATTTCTTGTTTTGGCATTCCTAAAACTATTCAAAGTGATCAAGGTACTAACTTCACTGCCAAAGCATTTAGGGAAGCATTAACTAGGTTAGGGATAATCCACAACTTATCCACTGCCTATCATCCTCATTCCCAAGGCGCCTTGGAAAGATTCCATTAGACATTAAAAACAATGATGAGAACTTTTTGCATGCACTTTCCTACAGACTGGGATGAATCACTACCTTTGTTGCTGTTCTCAGTACGAGAGACGGTGCAAGAGTCTACAGGGTATAGTCCGTTTGAGCTGATCTTTGGGCACAGTGTACGAGGTCCTCTTCGGGTGCTCAGAGAAGGATGGATGGGAGAAGATGTTAGCTCAACACTCTGCAACCCGTCTTCAAGGTTGCAGGTGGCACGTCAGTTAGCCAAGGCTAACCTAAAGACAGCTCAAAGTAAGATGAAACAGAGGTATGACGGAAGTGCACGATTCCGCTCCTTCCATCCAGGAGACAAGGTGTTGGTGCAGGAACCTATACCTGGCCACACCTTGAAAGCTAGATTTACGGGACCTATGCAGATTGTAAGTAGATTATATGATGTAAATTATGTGGTAGCTCCCATTGATAAGACCTCAAAAATTAAAACTTACCACATTAATCAATTAAAATCTTTTCATACACCAGATAAAGTCCCAGTAATGACTGTGTCCTCTTCCTCTGAGGACGACTCTGACTCTTTGCACTCTATCTCTGAAATTAATATTAAACTTTCAAATTCTGTCCTCCTCAAGGATCCTAGCCCTTTAATGGAGGGATTATCTGAAACGCAAGGAACAAATTTAACGGAGCTTCTACAGTCATATCCTAATATTTTTTCGGATGTGCCGAAAAAATGTACGTTAGGTTATCATGATGTAGATGTGGGAAACTCTAATCCAATTAAACTCTCCCCCTACAGAGCTAATCCTGAAAAGCAAAGGCTACTTCAGCAGGAAGTAGAATTTTTGTTAAAGCATGGTTTAGTGGAGGAGTCATCTAGTCCATGGGCTTCACCGTGCACCCTTGTGAAGAAGGCTGATGGAGGGTTTCGTATGTGTACAGACTACCGTAAGGTGAATGAGGTCACAATTACAGATGCTTACCCTCTTCCTCGTCTGGATGACGTAATTGATTTTGTGGGTAAGGCTACTTTTGTGTCCAAGTTAGATCTCCTTAAAGGCTACTATCAGGTACCTTTGACGGATAAGGCGAATGAAATCTCTGCCTTCGTAATTCCAGGAGGTCATTATCAATACACAGTTACCCCCTTCGGAATGAAAAATTCCCCCTCTTCATTCCAGAAACTTATCCATCAGGCTATTAAAGGACTTGAAGGCACGGTGGCAGCGTACCTAGATGATATTGTTGTGGTGTCTGATACTTGGGATCAACACCTACTTAGACTTAAGGCTCTTTTTGAGACCTTTAAGAGTTCCCATTTAACAGTTAATTTATCTAAATCTTCCTTTGGTCAGGCCACTATCACTTTTCTAGGCCATAAAGTAGGTAGTGGTAAAGTTGCACCTAAACTTGCTAAAGTTCTTTCTATTAAAGATTATCCAGTTCCTCATGATAGGAAATCTCTTCAACGTTTCCTAGGCATGATAGGATTTTACAGAAGATTCTGTAAGAATTTCTCAGATATTGTAGCCCCTCTTACCCCTCTTACCAGTCACAAAGTTCCCTTTAATTGGACCTCAGACTGTAACACTGCTTTTAATAAAGCAAAAAGATTATTGTGTACTGCACCCATTCTCTTGTCTCCAGACTTCTCCAAACCTTTTTCGTTACAGGTTGATGCTTGTGAGTCTGGGGTTGGGGCAGTACTATTACAAATCGGGAACAAGGAGTTGCAGCCTGTAGCATACTTTTCAGCCAAGTTCCAGCCACATCAGAGGGCTTAGTCTACCATTGAAAAAGAAGCCCTCGCGCTGGTACTGGCTTTGGAGCATTTCGATGTTTATGTGGGCCAGACATCGCAGTTGGTCACAGTCTACAGTGATCACAATCCTTTAGTATATCTCCAAGCCATGAAGAACCACAACACAAGGCTCATGCGCTGGACACTAAGGCTGCAGCCCTATGATATTTCCATTAAATATATTGCCGGCAAAGAAAATATGTTGGCAGACTCTTTATCAAGAGTCTAATATTTTTATTTATTTAGGTTAGGATATTATTTGTGGTAACCCCTTTTCATGCTCTTTTTTTTTTATCCCCTGGTGTGGGATTTTTTTTAAGTGATGGGATGCGGGCTACCGTCCGCCTGTATCTTGGACCTATGCTAGCCTGTCTGACTGCTGTCTCACTCTAAGTTTAGGGTTTGGCTTTTGGTTACGAGAAAAGCTGAGCTCTATCTAAGAGTTGGATGGTGGAGAGGAAAGGCGGTCCCATTATTTTGTGCCATGGCGGCACGGTTACCACTGGGAGGTGGCAGCCTAATCCTGAACCTTCTCGGGGTGGGGGTGTGGCATGCAAAGAGTAAGTAACCTTTATTCGGCGCATGTACACACCCTCATTTACAGGCTATCTCCCCCAACCAGCGAACCAGGTTGCTAAGAGTTGATGATGGGGCCCCGTCGTTCAACTAGTGACCAGGTTCTAGCCAATAAGAAGATGGTTTTGGCAATCGCAGAGGTTATGTGGGTACCGCTCTCCTGTCTGCCCTTGTCATTCCCATTCTAGCGCTGGTTGAAGTACGGTCTGCTATCTTGTGGCTTCTATTTCTGCCTTGCTTACCGTGGAGTGCACTATACTTATCACTGTACATAGTGTACATATTGCTGTTCTATATTGGTGAAGGATAATATAAGTCTAAACTTTTTCTGCTGTGTTTATTTTGCTCCCATTACACCCGGGATAACAGGCCATTTGGAATCCTGGGTTGTAATAAACTTCATGCACCAATATGTTATGGATGCAACCAGAGAAAGAGGAGAGGATGTTGCAGCAAGGCTGGATCTCATATTCACCTCGAATAGTTCAGACATTGGGGATATCACACACAAAATACCCCTTGGTGCTAGTGATCATGATGTTCTGAGAATGAATACCTTGTAGAGTTACAAGTGGAGAATGCAGCAACACGAGAACGAGAGTAGCCGATCTTCAAAAAACGGGACTACATAGGCATGTGAAGTTTCGTGCATGAAGTGCAGTGGGAAAGAGAGCTAGAGGGAAAGACGGTAAATGAAATGATGGAAATAGTGATCACTAAGTGCAGGGATGCGGAGAAGAAGTTCATGCCAAAGGGTAACAGAAAAAAACGGTAAAACCAGAGTGAGCCCATGGTTTAAAGAGGCCAAAGCCAAGTGTGCTAGAGCAAGTAGTTGAGAACCAGAAACGAATGTGCAGGGATGAGAACAGAGGCCCAGAAGCAATACGAGAACGACATAGCATCAAAGGCCAACTCTGAACCATAGTTGTTATACAGTCACATTAGAAGAAAAATAACAGTCAAGGATCAGGTAATCAGGCTGAGGAAAGGAGGAGGGGAGCTCACAAAGAGTGACCAGAAGTATGTGATGAACTAAATACAAGTTTTAGAGAAGTATTCATAATAGAGACAGGAATGCTTTCAGCAAACCGTGGAGGTAGGGTGCACGAGCAGGTGCTGGACACAGTACACATAATCAAGGAAGAGGTGAAGAAACTGCTAGGTGAACTAGACAACTCGAAGGAGGTGGGCTCAGATAACATATCTCCACTGATACTGAGAGAGGGAGCAAAGGAACTGTGTGTACCGGTAGCAGCAATTTTTAGTAAATCTGTCAAACTGGGCAATTGCCTGAGGCGTTGAAGACAGCAAATGTAGTTCCAATTTTTAAGAAAGGTGACAGACAGACAACGTTAAACTACAGACCAGTATCACTGACTTGTATAGTATGTAAAGTCATGGAAAAAAATTATCAGGAAAAGAGTGGTGGAATACATTGAAAAGATTGGGCTCATGCATGACAATCAGCACTGCTTCAGAGATTGGAGATCCTGTGTCACAAATCTACTTGAGTTCTACGATAAGGTAACAGGAGTAAGACAGGAGAGAGGGGGGTATAAGCGTCACATATTGTGTGTGAGTGTACATGTTATTGTGTATTGATGAGTGTCAAATGCGAATCTCTAAATCTCCTCCATGAAAACTGTAGAAAATTTTTAATCTCTGTTTCTCTTGTTTCGTAAATGAGTTTGAAGGTCGCAGATGGAATCAATGGCAAATGTATGCATGTATACATACATGAACGTACTTTAAGTATGAATGCAATTGTATATTATATATATATGAAGGTGTGTGGTGACCCCTCACTGTCTGCTGAAGGTGTGTGGTGCCTGTCACTGTCTGCTGAAGGTGTGTGGTGCCTGTCACTGTCTGCTGAAGGTGTGCAGTGACCTGTCACTGTCTGCTGAAAGTGTGCAGTGACCTGTCACTGTCTGCTGAAAGTGTGTGTGGTGCCCGTCACTGTCTGCTGAAGGTGTGTGGCGACCCATCACTGTCTGCTGAAGGTGTGTGGTGACCCGTCACTGTCTGCTGAAGGTGTGTGGCGACCCATCACTGTCTGCTGAAGGTGTGTGGTGACCCGTCACTGTCTGAAGGTGTGTGGTGACCTGTCACTGCTGAAAGTGTGTGGTGACCTCTCATTGTCTCTTGAAGGAGTGTGGCGACCCCTCACTGTCTGCTAAAGGTGTGTGGTGACCCGTCACTGTCTCCTGAAGGTGTTGGTGACACGTCACTTTCTGCTGAAGGTGTGTGGTGACTCGTCACTGTCTGCTGAAGGTATGTGGTGATCGGTCAATGTCTGCTGAAGGTGTGTGGTGACCCGTCACTGTCTGCTGAAGGTGCGTGGTAACCCGTCACTGTCTGCTGAAGGTGTGTGGTGGCCCGTCACTGTCTGCTGAAGGTGTGTGGTGACCTGTCACTGTCTGCTGAAAGTGTGTGGTGACCCGTCACTGTCTGCTGAAGGTGTGTGGTGACCTGTCACTGCTGAAGGTGTGTGGTGACCTCTCACTGTCTCCTGAAAAAGTGTGGCGACCCCTCACTGTCTGCTGAAGGTGTGTGGTGACCCGTCACTGTCTCCTGAAGGTGTGGGGTGACCCGTCACTGTCTCTTGAAGGTGTGTGGTGACACGTCACTTTCTGCTGAAAATATGTGGTGACTCGTCACTGTCTGCTAAAGGTATGTGGTGATCCGTCAGTGTCTGCTGAAGGTGTGTGGTGACCCGTTAGTGTCTGCTGAAGGTGTCTGATGACCCGTCACTCTCTGCTGAAGGTGTGTGGTGACCCGTCACTGTCTGCTAAAGGTGTGTGGTAACCCATCACTTTCTGCTGAAGGTGTGTGGTGACCCATTAGTGTCTGCTAAAGGTGTGTGGTGACCCGTCACTTTGTGCTGAAGGCGTGTGGTGACCCGTCAGTGTCTGCTAAAGGTGTGTGGTGACCCGTCAGTGTCTGCTGAAAATGTGTGGTGCCCGTCACTGTTTCCTGGTGTGTGGTGACCCGTCACTGTCTGCTGAAGGTGTGTGGCGACCCGTCACTGTCTCCTGAAGGTGTGTGGTGACACGTCACTTTCTGAAGGTGTGTGGTGACTCGTCACTGTCTGCTGAAGACGTGTGGTGACTCGTCACTGTCTGCTAAAGGTGTGTGGTGACCCGTCACTTTCTGCTGAAGGTGTGTGGTGACCCATTAGTGTCTGCTAAAGGTGTGTGGTGACCCGTCACTTTGTGCTGAAGGTGTGTGGTGACCCGTCAATGTCTGCTAAAGGTGTGTGGTGACCCGTCAGAGTCTGCTGAAGGTGTGTAGTGCCTGTCACTGTTTCCTGGTGTGTGGTGACCCGTCACTGTCTGCTGAAGGTGTGTGGTGACCCGTCACTGTCTCCTGAAGGTGTGTGGTGACACGTCACTTTCTGAAGGTGTGTGGTGACTCGTCACTGTCTGCTAAAGGTGTGTGCTGACCTGTCACTGCTGAAGGTGTGTGGTGACCTGTCACTGCTGAAGGTGTGTGGTGATTCCCCTCACTGTCTCCTGAAGGTCTGTGGTGACCCGTCACTGTCTCCTGAAGGTGTGTCGTGCCCGTCACTGTCTCCTGGTGTGTGGTGACCCGTCACTGTCTCCTGAAGGAGTGTGGTGACCCGTCACTGTCTCCTGAAGGTGTGTGGTGACACGTCACTTTCTGCTGAAGGTGTGTGGTGACTCCTCAGTGTCTGCTGAAGGTGTGTGGTGACCTTTCAGTGTTTGCTGAAGGTGTGTGATGACCCGTCACTTTGTGCTGAAGGTGTGTGGTGACCCGTCAGTGTCTGCTAAAGGTGTGTGGTGACCCGTCAGAGTCTGCTGAAGGTGTGTAGTGCCTGTCACTGTTTCCTGGTGTATGGTGACCCGTCACTGTCTGCTGAAGGTGTGTGGTGACCCGTCACTGTCTCCTAAAGGTGTGTGGTGACACGTCACTTTCTGAAGGTGTGTGGTGACTCGTCACTGTCTGCTAAAGGTGTGTGCTGACCTGTCACTGCTGAAGGTGTGTGGTGACCTGTCACTGCTGAAGGTGTGTGGTGATTCCCCTCACTGTCTCCTGAAGGTCTGTGGTGACCCGTCACTGTCTCCTGAAGGTGTGTCGTGCCCGTCACTGTCTCCTGGTGTGTGGTGACCCGTCACTGTCTCCTGAAGGAGTGTGGTGACCCGTCACTGTCTCCTGAAGGTGTGTGGTGACACGTCACTTTCTGCTGAAGGTGTGTGGTGACTCCTCAGTGTCTGCTGAAGGTGTGTGGTGACCTTTCAGTGTTTGCTGAAGGTGTGTGATGACCCGTCACTCTCTGCTGAAGGTGTGTGGTGACCCGTCACTGTCTGCTAAAGGTGTGTGGTGACCCGTCACTTTCTGCTGAAGGTGTGTGGTGACCCGTCAGTGTCTGCTAAAGGTGTGTGGTGACCCGTCAGTGTCTGCTAAAGGCACGTGGTGACCCGTCAGTGTCTGCTAAAGGTGTGTGGTGACCCGTCAGTGTCTGCTGAAGGTGTGTGGTGACCCGTCAGTGTCTGCTGAAGGTGTGTGGTGACCCGTCAGTGTCTGCTAAAGGTGTGTGGTGACCCGTCAGTGTCTGCTAAAGGTGTGTGGTGACCCGTCAGTGTCTGCTGAAGGTGTGTGGTGACCCGTCAGTGTCTGCTAAAGGTGTGTGGTGACCCATCAGTGTCCGCTGAAGGTGTGTGATGCCCGTCAGTGTCTGCTAAAGGTGTGTGGTGACCCGTCAGTGTCTGCTGAAGGTGCGTGGTAACCCGTCACTGTCTGCTGAAGGTGTGTGGTGGCCCGTCACTGTCTGCTGAAGGTGTGTGGTGACCTGTCACTGTCTGCTGAAAGTGTGTGGTGACCCGTCACTGTCTGCTGAAGGTGTGTGGTGACCTGTCACTGCTGAAGGTGTGTGGTGACCTCTCACTGTCTCCTGAAAGAGTGTGGCGACCCCTCACTGTCTGCTGAAGGTGTGTGGTGACTCGTCACTGTCTCCTGAAGGTGTGGGGTGACCCGTCACTGTCTCTTGAAGGTGTGTGGTGACACGTCACTTTCTGCTGAAAATATGTGGTGACTCGTCAGTGTCTGCTGAAGGTATGTGGTGATCCGTCAGTGTCTGCTGAAGGTGTGTGGTGACCCGTTAGTGTCTGCTGAAGGTGTGTGATGACCCGTCACTCTCTGCTGAAGGTGTGTGGTGACCCGTCACTGTCTGCTAAAGGTGTGTGGTAACCCGTCACTTTCTGCTGAAGGTGTGTGGTGACCCATTAGTGTCTGCTAAAGGTGTGTGGTGACCCGTCACTTTGTGCTGAAGGCGTGTGGTGACCCGTCAGTGTCTGCTAAAGGTGTGTGGTGACCCGTCAGTGTCTGCTGAAAATGTGTGGTGCCCGTCACTGTTTCCTGGTGTGTGGTGACCCGTCACTGTCTGCTGAAGGTGTGTGGCGACCCGTCACTGTCTCCTGAAGGTGTGTGGTGACACGTCACTTTCTGAAGGTGTGTGGTGACTCGTCACTGTCTGCTGAAGACGTGTGGTGACTCGTCACTGTCTGCTAAAGGTGTGTGGTGACCCGTCACTTTCTCCTGAAGGTGTGTGGTGACCCATTAGTGTCTGCTAAAGTTGTGTGGTGACCCGTCACTTTGTGCTGAAGGTGTGTGGTGACCCGTCAGTGTCTGCTAAAGGTGTGTGGTGACCCGTCAGAGTCTGCTGAAGGTGTGTAGTGCCTGTCACTGTTTCCTGGTGTATGGTGACCCGTCACTGTCTGCTGAAGGTGTGTGGTGACCCGTCACTGTCTCCTGAAGGTGTGTGGTGACACGTCACTTTCTGAAGGTGTGTGGTGACTCGTCACTGTCTGCTAAAGGTGTGTGCTGACCTGTCACTGCTGAAGGTGTGTGGTGACCTGTCACTGCTGAAGGTGTGTGGTGATTCCCCTCACTGTCTCCTGAAGGTCTGTGGTGACCCGTCACTGTCTCCTGAAGGTGTGTCGTGCCCGTCACTGTCTCCTGGTGTGTGGTGACCCGTCACTGTCTCCTGAAGGAGTGTTGTGACCCGTCACTGTCTCCTGAAGGTGTGTGGTGACACGTCACTTTCTGCTGAAGGTGTGTGGTGACTCCTCAGTGTCTGCTGAAGGTGTGTGGTGACCTTTCAGTGTTTGCTGAAGGTGTGTGATGACCCGTCACTTTGTGCTGAAGGTGTGTGGTGACCCGTCAGTGTCTGCTAAAGGTGTGTGGTGACCCGTCAGAGTCTGCTGAAGGTGTGTAGTGCCTGTCACTGTTTCCTGGTGTATGGTGACCCGTCACTGTCTGCTGAAGGTGTGTGGTGACCCGTCACTGTCTCCTGAAGGTGTGTGGTGACACGTCACTTTCTGAAGGTGTGTGGTGACTCGTCACTGTCTGCTAAAGGTGTGTGCTGACCTGTCACTGCTGAAGGTGTGTGGTGACCTGTCACTGCTGAAGGTGTGTGGTGATTCCCCTCACTGTCTCCTGAAGGTCTGTGGTGACCCGTCACTGTCTCCTGAAGGTGTGTCGTGCCCGTCACTGTCTCCTGGTGTGTGGTGACCCGTCACTGTCTCCTGAAGGAGTGTGGTGACCCGTCACTGTCTCCTGAAGGTGTGTGGTGACACGTCACTTTCTGCTGAAGGTGTGTGGTGACTCCTCAGTGTCTGCTGAAGGTGTGTGGTGACCTTTCAGTGTTTGCTGAAGGTGTGTGATGACCCGTCACTCTCTGCTGAAGGTGTGTGGTGACCCGTCACTGTCTGCTAAAGGTGTGTGGTGACCCGTCACTTTCTGCTGAAGGTGTGTGGTGACCCGTCAGTGTCTGCTAAAGGTGTGTGGTGACCCGTCAGTGTCTGCTAAAGGTACGTGGTGACCCGTCAGTGTCTGCTAAAGGTGTGTGGTGACCCGTCAGTGTCTGCTGAAGGTGTGTGGTGACCCGTCAGTGTCTGCTGAAGGTGTGTGGTGACCCGTCAGTGTCTGCTAAAGGTGTGTGGTGACCCGTCAGTGTCTGCTAAAGGTGTGTGGTGACCCGTCAGTGTCTGCTGAAGGTGTGTGGTGACCCGTCAGTGTCTGCTAAAGGTGTGTGGTGACCCATCAGTGTCCGCTGAAGGTGTGTGATACCCGTCAGTGTCTGCTAAAGGTGTGTGGTGACCCGTCAGTGTCTGCTAAAGGTGTGTGGTGACCCGTCAGTGTCTGCTGAAGGTGTGTGGTGACCCGTCAGTGTCTGCTAAAGGTGTGTGGTGACCCATCAGTGTCCGCTGAAGGTGTGTGATGCCCGTCAGTGTCTCCTAAAGGTGCGTGGTGACCCGTCACTTTCTGCTGAAGGTGTGTGGTGACCCGTCAGTGTCTGCTAAAGGTGTGTGGTGACCCATCAGTGTCCGCTGAAGGTGTGTGGTGACCCGTCAGTGTCTGCTGAAGGTGTGTGGTGACCCGTCAGTGTCTGCTGAAGGTGTGTGGTGACCCCTCAGTGTCTGCTTAAGGTGTGTGGTGACCCGTCACTTTCTGCTGAAGGTGTGTGGTGACCCGTCAGTGTCTGCTAAAGGTGTGTGGTGACCCATCAGTGTCCGCTGAAGGTGTGTGATGCCCGTCAGTGTCTCCTAAAGGTGCGTGGTGACCCGTCAGTGTCTGCTAAAGGTGTGTGGTGACCCGTCAGTGTCTGCTGAAGGTGTGTGGTGACCCGTCAGTGTCTGCTGAAGGTGTGTGGTGACCCGTCAGTGCCTGCTAAAGGTGTGTAGTGACCCGTCAGTGTCTGCTGAAGGTGTGTGGTGACCCGTCAGTGTCAAGGAGTGTCTGTGTTTGTACACGTTATGTACATGTGTATGTGTTGCTTTGTTCGTGCGTCTGTTTCGTTTAGTGTGTGTAAGATGTATATGTGGAAATACAGAATTGAGCGTATGGAAGAGTGTGCTTGTGAACCTTTGTGTACCATGACGAGAGAAGAGTGTGCTTGTGAACCTTTGTGTACCATGACGAGGGAAGAGTGTGCTTGTGAACCTTTGTGTACCACGACGAGGGAAGAGTGTGCTTGTGAACCTTTGTGTACCATGACGAGGGAAGAGTGTGCTTGTGAACCTTTGTGTACCATAACGAGGGAAGAGTGTGCTTGTGAACCTTTGTGTACCATGACGAGGGAAGAGTGTGCTTGTGAACCTTTGTGTACCATGACGAGAGAAGAGTGTGCTTGTGAACCTTTGTGTACCATGACGAGGGAAGAGTGTGCTTGTGAACCTTTGTGTACCATGACGAGGGAAGAGTGTGCTTGTGAACCTTTGTGTACCATGACGAGAGAGGAGTGTGCTTGTGAACCTTCGTGTACCATGACGAGAGAAGAGTGTGCTTGTGAACCTTTGTGACATGACGAGAAGAGTGTGCTTGTGAACCTTTGTGTACCATGACGAGGGAAGAGTGTGCTTGTGAACCTTTGTGTACCATGACGAGGGAAGAGTGTGCTTGTGAACCTTTGTGTACCATGACGAGGGAAGAGTGTGCTTGTGAACCTTTGTGTACCATGACGAGGGAAGAGTGTGCTTGTGAACCTTTGTGTACCATGACGAGGGAAGAGTGTGCTTGTGAACCTTTGTGTACCATGACGAGGGAAGAGTGTGCTTGTGAACCTTTGTGTACCATGACGAGGGAAGAGTGTGCTTGTAAACCTTTGTGTACCATGACGAGGGAAGAGTGTGCTTGTGAACCTTTGTGTACTACGACGAGGGAAGAGTGTGCTTGTGAACCTTTGTGTACCATGACGAGGGAAGAGTGTGCTTGTGAACCTTTGTGTACCATGACGAGGGAAGAGTGTGCTTGTGAACCTTTGTGTACCATGACGAGGGAAGAGTGTGCTTGTGAACCTTTGTGTACCATGACGAGGGAAGAGTGTGCTTGTGAACCTTTGTGTAGCATGACGAGGGAAGAGTGTGCTTGTGAACCTTTGTGTACCATGACGAGGGAAGAGTGTGCTTGTGAACCTTTGTGTACCATGACGAGGGAAGAGTGTGCTTGTGAACCTTTGTGTACCATGACGAGGGAAGAGTGTGCTTGTGAACCTTTGTGTACCATGACGAGGGAAGAGTGTGCTTGTGAACCTTTGTGTACCATGACGAGGGAAGAGTGTGCTTGTGAACCTTTGTGTACCATGACGAGGGAAGAGTCTGCTTGTGAACCTTTGTGTACCATGACGAGGGAAGAGTGTGCTTGTGAACCTTTGTGTACCATGACGAGGGAAGAGTCTGCTTGTGAACCTTTGTGTACCATGACGAGGGAAGAGTCTGCTTGTGAACCTTTGTGTACCATGACGAGGGAAGAGTGTGCTTGTGAACCTTTGTGTACCATGACGAGGGAAGAGTGTGCTTGTGAACCTTTGTGTACCATGACGAGGGAAGAGTGTGCTTGTGAACCTTTGTGAACCATGACGAGGGGAAAAAAGTAACTGATAACAGTTAATTATAGTTATCATGCAGGAACACTATGGGACGGTTGGACTTTTTTTTTTTTTTTTTTTTGCCTTCGTACGATTTCATTGGAATTTTTATCACAGACTCTAGGCTTGTCATAGTATATTAAATAAAAGTTACGTCAAGATCGTCCAATAAATAAACATAAAAAAAGTGTGAAAAGTATGACGTGGCAATAATTATTGCAAAGGGATAAATACTGACAATGTCGAAATTGTTTTTATACATAAAAATAATAAAGTAATGCCGTATTTATTTAATGTTGCACAGTCATGTATTATAGTGTTTTTTAGAGCCAAAAAAATATTTGTCTCAACGTGTTTTCCACCATTTCTTGCGCTTCATGGTCATGGTATGCAAAAATGGAAGGAATTATTACTAAAAGTGTATCATCATAATTTAGAACAATGTCCCCTAAAAAAATGGTGCAAAAGTGGTAATGATTAGTTAATTAATAATTGATGTTCAAGAAATATGCAATAAACGAATTTTCGCGAAAAATTAAGAAATGTTTTAAGGTTTAGTTGTGGTGGGTAAAATACTTTTATTGACTTATGTTTATTGAGAGTAGAATTGAGTGGATAGACGATATTCCTAAAGTTCCATGGTGATCCCTGCATCCTGAAGTTTCATGGTGATCCCTGCATCCTGAAGTTTCATGGTGATCCTTGCATCCTGATGTTTCATGGTGATCCCTGCATCCTGAAGTTTCATGATGATCCCTGCATCCTGAAGTTTCATGATGATCCCTGCATCCTGAAGTTTCATGATGATCCCTGCATCCTAAAGTTCCATGGTGATCCCTGCATCCTGAAGTTTCATGATGATCCCTGCATCCTGAAGTTTCATGGTGATCCCTGCATCCTGAAGTTTCATGATGATCCCTGCATCCTGATGTTTCATGGTGATCCCTGCATCCGGAAGTTTCATGATGATCCCTGCATCCTGAAGTTTCATGGTGATCCCTGCATCCTGAAGTTTCATGATGATCCCTGCATCCTGATGTTTCATGGTGATCCCTGCATCCGGAAGTTTCATGATGATCCCTGCATCCTGAAGTTTCATGATGATCCCTGCATCCCGAAGTTTCATGGTGATCCCTGCATCCTGAAGTTTCATGATGATCCCTGCATCCTGATGTTTCATGGTGATCCCTGCATCCGGAAGTTTCATGATGATCCCTGCATCCTGAAGTTTCATGATGATCCCTGCATCCTGAAGTTTCATGATGATCCCTGCATCCGGAAGTTTCATGATGATCCCTGCATCCTGAAGTTTCATGATGATCCCTGCATCCTGAAGTTTCATGATGATCCCTGCATCCTGAAGTTTCATGATGATCCCTGCATCCTGAAGTTCCATGAAGATCCTGCATCCTAAAGTTCTCTAAAGATCAGCCAATCATGACGGTCCATGTAGATAAAACTGGAGAGAAATACATGCTGAAAATCGTATTGCCAGTGATTATGTAAACAGATACACGTAATTACACATATATATTTATATACATATATACATACAAATATACAAATAAGAACATGAATTACATACCTTTGACTAGGTGTAGGTGTGGACATAGGTGGTTATTGTTACGCGCCCCTACTTCACTCCATTATATACAAAAATAAAAGGCCTGGTTAAAATAAGTTCTGTAATAATATATCGCGAACCACTTTATTACTAGCTAGATAAAGCAGGTTCGACTATATATTATTATCGGGTACAGTATGAATCATCAAAAGTACTCTCTTTGTATTATATTGTATTATATTATATCTTTCCCCATGATTATTATAATTATAATATTATATTATATTATTATTAGGTTAGGTATTACGAATGTGTAACCACTACTGTAGTGACCAATTGGTGGTTCTAGAATTGACGCCACGCGTCGTCTTCTGGCCGAGCTGAAGTCATACTATGAAGTAGTTGAGTGAGGGAGTCAGCTCCTAGCTCTGACTCGGTACGGGTCTTCAACCCAAAGCTACTAGCTTAAACTAAAACTTTATACCAAGTCTATTGTCTTGCCTTTGCCATTAGTTTCCTGAAGTCTGGTAATTCATGTCACTTATGAAAGATAACTATTTCGTTACCCTAGACCTTTCTAAAAGAGTTAAATGGTGAGATTAGTAGATTATTAATGGAAATTATTGTATCATACTCCGTTAATGAGAATTTGAATGTAAGATTGGGTTTCTTGCTGTATAGTATTTCATTTATAATTGCTTGTGGTTATTTTAATTCACTAACCAAATACCAATGAAGCTAAATGATTGGTAATAAAATAAAAAAAAAAAAAAAAAAATGGAGTTATTTGTGCCCCTATTGTTACGGTGAAGATTAAGTCGTAACAAATGGGTTGTCTGTCCGGGAGCTACTTACCCTGAAGTACATATTTGTTTTGCATTAAAATTAAGCTCCCTTGCGAGAATTAAGAAAATGGATCTAGAAATTAAGTCATTATTAGATGAATTAACAGAGGCTACTCTTGACACTTTAAAATTACAGACGTGTTGGCAAATAGCTAGACAGTTAGATATACCTTATAATAGATACCATAGCGCAGAGACTCTTAGGTCCCTAATTAAGGATAGATTATTTCCGAAATCCCAAGCAATGCCAGAATTAGATTCGGAAGATAGTTTTATTTCCCATTTCGAGGAAGTAGAAATCCCACGGACGGGAACTGCCTTAAATAATGAAGTTGAACCAGGGTTTACAAGGCCTTACTACTCAGTCCAGTCTCAAAGCTCTCCCCCGTTCATTTCCCCGGAGTATGTATCGGTGGTTGGAACGAACCCTCAGTCAAATGACGGGGATAATTTTAGGACTGGTGCTCGTCCCAAAATACTTCCGGAGAAGACGCCCGAATTCCCCTCGGTGTCATTACCTCTTGGGAATTTCACGTCCGAACAACTAGAGAGAATAGAACGCATATTACTATTACAAAACTCTCAAATCGAAGCTAGAAGACGTCTAAACGAGGAAGAATTTAGGCGTGAAAGGTTTCGTTTTGAAACAAAGCAGAAGGGAGTTCCGGAAGAAAGAGACGTGAAGAGCACGGTAACCGGGTTTGACTTGCATAAAGCAGCTCTAATGGTACCTAAGTTTAACGAAACACACTTAGATGAATTCTTTGAAATTTTTGAGAATCAGGCACGTTCAATGGGCTGGCCCAAAGACAAATGGGCCACATTGCTGCACACGTCTCTATATGGAAAGGCGCAGTCTTGTGTCGCCTCCTTACCATATGAGTTTTATGTCCAGTACGACGTAGTAAAGAGAACTATTTTAGAAGCATATGACATGCTCCCTATTAGTTACCAAATAGCTTTTCGTTCCATGAAACGGCAAACAGGACAAACTTATTTAGATTTTGCCCGAGGGAAAGCAGTGGCGTTTGAACGTTGGTGTCGAGCTTCTCGGGTCACGACTTTAAAAGATCTATCACAATTAATGTTACTAGAAGATTTGTATGCAAATTTTCCAGAGGGAGTTCGCCAGTATCTTGTTGGCCATCCGCAAACGACGTTGTTAGAGACTGCCGCGCTGGCAGACAACTTCGAGATTTCCCAGAGGTTGGTACAATCTGAAAGCAGCCAGGTTATCAAACCAGCAACGAGACCCGAACCTGCGAAGCCTTTCGGTAAGCGACCTACCCAACCCGTTCACTCCCGTGTAACAAGTAAACCCGAAGTAAAACACCAAATTCAATCGAGCCCATCCTATAGACCAGATAGGTCATGGGAAAAAATTAAATGTTCGTACTGTTCGAAGCTGGGACATTTCAAATCACAATGCTTTAAGCGTGATAGGGACCAGGGAAGGAGTCCATCATATAGATTGCCCACACAAATAATATCCTCTACGACTCATCCAAGGAAGTCCGAGCCAAGAGTAGACGCTCTGTCCCAAGGAAAAGGAACAGATCCTCCTAGTTGACTAAGCAGAATATGGGTATCATCGTCAAACTTGTCAAGGGCTATGAGTCCTTACTTTTCCAAAAGCAAAGTAGGAATTACCGATAGCCAGTTGTTGCAAGTAAATTCCTTTAGGGATACGGGGTCCTACTTAACATTATTAAGAGAAGGACTGTTATCATTCCCCGCCGGATCATATACGGGTTTCGACGCTCTGTTGGAAGCTTATGGTGGCTCCACTACGCGAGTACCCCTGTACGAGTTATATGTTGAAACTCCTATTTTTACAGGCTGGACGTCAATCGGAGTGTCTCCAACTAACTTCCCCATAAAAGACGTAGACCTATTGATTGGGAACGACTTAGCGGAAGAAGGAATATGGAAAGAGCCCATAGTTATGGAAAATCCAACCGAGGAAAATTACGTCATCGAAGCCCGACGAACAGAACCTACCCTCTTTCCTCTGAGCATAGTAATCCGGGCAATGACCAAACAGTCGCGTTCTCCGTTGGTATCGGAGGAAGTCATGGACGACGTCGACGTAGGAGTAGGAGACATATTCAATGAAAGCTCGAGTGTCGAGCCAACAATCCACCCAGAACCGATACCAGTTCCTAAGTCGGTGGTTTCCGAAATAGATTTATTCTCGAAGGAGGATCTAGTAAGAGAACTCCAAATAGACCTCTCCTTAAGTGACATCAGGAAGCTTGCTGTGTCGGGAGAAGAAGCCCTTAAAAGCGACAGCTCTTACTATTGGGAGAAGGACTTACTGAAAAAGAAACTAGGATCTCTTAAAAGTGATCATCTAGTGGTCTTGCCTACCCCGTTCAGAAATTTAGCATTTGTAAGTTTGCTCATGACAGTCCTCAAGGCGGACATCTGGGACAAAAGAAGACTTTTAGAAAAATTGCTAAGCACTTCACATGGCCAAAAATGAAGGAAGAAGTGGAACAGGACGTAAGAAGCTGTTCCGTGTGTCAACTGGTAGGCAAACCTGCATATAATCCACTACCTGCGCCGTTGAACCCTATAAAAGTAAGATGTGAACCCTTTTCACGCTTGGTGATCGACTGTGTCAGTTCGCTACCCAAAACTCGGTAGGGTAACCAGTTTCTGTTCACCATCATGGATACCGTCACCAGGTACCCGGAAGCAGTTCCTCTCAGGAGGATTAATGCTCGCCTAATAGTGAGAGCACTGATTAAGTTCTTCTCTCACTTTGGATTTCCAAGAGAAGTTCAATCGGATCAAGGGTCGAATTTTACTTCAAAATTTTTCCGTGAAGCCTTGGCTCAGTTAGGAGTCAAGACGGTTTACGCGACGGCCTATCGACCCCAATCACAAGGCGTGGTGGAAAGGTTCCATCAAACTTTGAAGATTATGATGAGGTCCTATTGTTTGCAGTATTCCAAAGATTAGGATGAAGGTATTCCACTACTCTTGTTTGCCCTAAGAGAAAACGAACAAGACAACTTGAAGTTTTCGCCATTTGAGTTAATATATGGGCATCAAATTAGAGGACCAGTACAGGTTCTCAAAGAAGCTTGGACCGGGGAAGAAACGCCGACTTTTAGGAGCTCTCCTACCTTAATGAAAGAACGCCTGAGCCTAGCTAGAGAATTGGCCGCCGAAAACTTACGACAAGCACAGAGTAAGATGAAGGAGGAATACGATCGTCGAACTAAACTTCGTTCATTTGAACCAAAAGATCAAGTTCTGGTTCAACGATTTCATCAGGGACATGCTCTACAGCCCAAATTTGAAGGTCCTTTAGAAATTGTGAAGCGCCTAAGTGACGTGAACTACTTGGTAAGGACGCCGAAGAAGAGGAACTCACAACGGACGTATCACGTTAACCAACTTAAACCCTATTCAGGAATCGTTTCACCAGTTTCTACTATAACTCCTCTGAACCAAGAACGGGTTCCAGTAAGTTCGGATGAAATGATAGGAATACCAGTTCTTCTGAACAATTCGACAGCCTTAAAGAATTTAAATTCTCTACTGATAAATCTGGAAGTGGACAAAGGACACGAAATAAAATCCCTGATTAAGGCAAATCTCCACCTATTCAACGACGTCCCAAAACCGTGTACGTTGGGTGTGCACGATGTTACTCTCAGTGAACCTACTCCAATCAAGCAATCTCCCTACAGAGTGAGTCCCAAGAAACAAGGTGAGCTAGAGGCAGAGGTGAACTTCTTACTCTCACACGGGTTGATAAAACCAAGTAACAGTCCTTGGGCATCCCCGTGCATTCTAGTCCCCAAACCAGATGGGACCTCCCGTATGTGCACGGATTTTAGAAAAGTCAATGCTGTAACAGTACCTGATGGGTTTCCAATACCCAGAATTGACGACTTAATAGACAAGGTCTCCAGAGCTAAGTATATCAGTAAATTGGACTTGTTAAGAGGGTATTACCAAGTCCCGTTGTCACCAAGAGCTCAAGAGATATCGGCTTTTACGATACCTGGTGGCCTATACAAGTATTGCATTATGCCCTTCGGCTTCTGTAACGCGGCTTCTACGTTCCAGCGTATTATGAACATACTTACGGGCGGATTGGACGGAGTAGAAGCTTACTTAGACGACTTAGTCGTATACAGCGACAGTTGGCCCCAACACCTTAAACAGCTTAAAGCCTTGTTTGACGCCTTAAGTAAACATAATTTTACAGTGAATTTGTCCAAGTGTGAGTTTGGCCAGACGAAAATTAAATACTTAGGATTTCGGATTGGACAAGGTGAAGTCGCTCCTTTGAACGCCAAAGTAAAGGCCCTCTTAGAATTTCCTACCCCTAAGGATAGGAAAAGCGTATCAAGATTTTTAGGAGTTGCTGGTTACTACCGTCGGTTCTGTCCGAATTTTGCACAGGTAGCTTTTCCCCTAACTGAATTAACTAGTCCAAAAACAAAGTTTTCATGGACCCAGGACTGTGAAATTGCATTTAATCGTTTAAAAAGATTACTATCCTCTTCCCCAGTATTGCTAAGTCCTGATTTTAATAAACCATTCCACTTACAAATAGATGCCAGTGCGTATGCTTTGGGAGCCGCATTGTTACAGAAGGCTCCAAATTCTGACCTATTACAACCTGTTTCTTATTTTTCTTCTAAGTTAAAGAAACACCAAATTAATTATTCAACTATAGAAAAAGAAGCCTTAGCTCTCGTTGTATGCCTAGAGAATTTTGATGTATATTTAGGATCTTCTACCCATCAGATATCGGTGTACTCCGATCATAATCCTTTGACTTTCATAAATTCTATGAAATCGAAGAATGCGAGAATTCGTTGGGCTTTGAGAATTCAACCCTTCTCTATCTCTATTTCCCATATAAAAGGAAAACATAATCTCATTGCTGATGCCCTCTCTAGGCCTTGAAATTTTTATTAATATACCTTTATTTTAACAGTATGAGTCGGTACTTTTATGACCATCTATGTTGTGGAGAAAGCTGGAGATGATGTAGGACTGCTGTCTATGTTACAACCTCTGCTACTGTGACAGATGCTACCCACCACAGAGAGTACAAGTCAATGGCGACCGTCAGTCACGAGGGGGGAGGTGTTACGCGCCCCTACTTCACTCCATTATATACAAAAATAAAAGGCCTGGTTAAAATAAGTTCTGTAATAATATATCGCGAACCACTTTATTACTAGCTAGATAAAGCAGGTTCGACTATATATTATTATCGGGTACAGTATGAATCATCAAAAGTACTCTCATTGTATTATATTGTATTATATTATATCTTTCCCCATGATTATTATAACTATAATATTATATTATATTATTATTAGGTTAGGTATTACGAATGTGTAACCACTACTGTAGTGACCAATTGGTGGTTCTAGAATTGACGCCACGCGTCGCCTTCTGGCCGAGCTGAAGTCATACTATGAAGTAGTTGAGTGAGTCAGTCAGCTCCTAGCTCTGACTCGGTACGGGTCTTCAACCCAAAGCTACTAGCTTAAACTAAAACTTTATACCAAGTCTATTGTCTTGCCTTTGCCATTAGTTTCCTGAAGTCTGGTAATTCATGTCACTTATGAAAGATAACTATTTCGTTACCCTAGACCTTTCTAAAAGAGTTAAATGGTGAGATTAGTAGATTATTAATGGAAATTATTGTATCATACTCCGTTAATGAGAATTTGAATGTAAGATTGGGTTTCTTGCTGTATAGTATTTCATTTATAATTGCTTGTGGTTATTTTAATTCATTAACCAAATACCAATGAAGCTAAATGATTGGTAATAAAATAAAACTAACAAAAAAAAAATGGAGTTATTTGTGCCCCTATTGTTACGGTGAAGATTAAGTCTTAACATTATCTAATGTCGTCCAGGCTCATATGAAGAGTCTATTAGTTTTCTCCTTTTCCTGTATCTTGGGAACTTTGTTGTCTGCATTTTCTTGTCCATGGCTTCAAGGCACCTTTGGGTCACTGCAGAACGTTCACAGTGAGTTGTACATCGAGACAACTTCTCTGATAACCAGCATTGTACTCGGCAATGGCTTGGCTGGCAGCGAACTGTACTTGCCAACTGTTTCGATACAATGCTTTGTTGCAGTGTGCCCATATTCGTTGATGGAGACTCTCATTGGGGTTCTGAGTTCTGCCTTTTAGGCACCGTTCCATCATGTCTCCTCTTGTAAGGTCTTTGTAGATATCTTGAACCTCATTGAAGTACACAGGTTCTAGCTGGCACTGGACTTTCATAGTGGAGTGTGATAGTGGTGTGACATTTGCTGCTTTTACCCTTTGGTAAAAACATCAGGAATCAGGATCAGTAGGGCAATGATGATGTGGCTTGTCATCACTGGAGGAACAGTGGAAGAAACAGGCAAAGATACCATTCCTCATTCTTACGATGTCAGTGGCAACATTCGTTCTAAGGTTCTTCTGACAGTAATGTGCCAGCATTTCGATAATGAAGTCTGTCAGCAAGACCTTCTTCAATTCGTACTGTTTCCTCTTCTTCCAAGTTCTCAATTCCTTTTCAGTGTAGTGAGACTTGACAAAGTTTGTTAATCTATTCTTGAGTCGTTTAGAGGAATGGTTTATGCGCTCCTCTTTAGCCACTTTACATTTGGATAGGGAGCTGCACCATCATTTAGTTCAATAAGTTCTTTGTAAGTACTATTGTCACCATCACACACCACAGTTTTGTATCTCAGTTTCTTTGCTAGTGATCTCTGCCATATCAGTATTTCTGCTTCAACTTCCATCTTTCCAGATTATTATAATAATCAAAAAGAAGCGCTAAGCCACAAGGGCTATACAGCCCATCTTTCCACAGCTTCCTGTGAAGTTTTTGTAGCATTTACTTTTATGTTCCTCTTTCAATTGTTCATACTTTTCTTTATAAATTTTCTTTTTCTTGAAACGAAGATCGAAATACACAAGAAACAAAATTTGCACATTATTTGATAGTCAACTACCAATTTTGTCACATCAATTGTCGCACCAATGCCATAATTTGAATGATAGTCCCTTGTGTGCCACTTTGGTCAGGTACAATGCCTACTTTGGCGTATTCCTGTGTAACAATTTTCCCTGCCTCTGTATGTATCTGGTTGCACGACTCAATGGATTTATTTGTAATCAGTGACGTATATTTAAATGTCTGTGGAGTCATAAAAGGCAAATTACACACAGCATTTCTACGAATGAAGGATGTATGTCCACCACCTGCAAGCACTTCGGCATATACCATCCTACCAGTTGCAGCATTCAGTGTCTCGTACCAACTTGGTTTTTTCCAACACTACATGCTTACACTCAGTACAGTTTGCACTAACAAGTGTCTCTAGGTGATGGTGATCAAATGTAAAAGTGAATTTATTACTAAAACATTCTTGATAAAACATACACTTCATAATATTCTCAAAATTACAACGTTCCATCAATACCATATGATTTTCCTCTATAACAGGATTTAATGTCTGCAATAAGGACACTCGCCTTGTAGCACTTGATATATCATGTACACTATCACTTTCAACAAATATTTCACTGTCACCAGCTGTAGATGTGCTGGGGTTAGCTGAGCTGGTGACAGCTGAGCTGAGGTCTGCTGAGCTGGGAACTGTGGTGGCCACATCTGGGGTGGCATTGTCTAGGGTGGCCACGTCTGGGGTGGCCGTAGGAAATATGGTCATTTGTTGTGTGGTTGAGACAGATGTATATATGGGTGAAGGCGTGGTCACTGTGGCCACAATGGTGGTGGTGGTGGCCACAGATGACCCACCTAGTTTACACTTCATTCCTCTAGGTCTGCCACGGCCACGTGGGGTGGCCACATCTGGGATGACCACAGTGCTGCTGCCAGCATTTGGGGTGGCCACGGTGATGCTGCCAGCATCTGGGGTGGCCACGGTGATGCTGCCAGCATCTGGGGTGGCCACGGTAATGCTGCCAGCATCTGGGGTGGCCATCGAGGTGCTGGCTACACAGGTCATCTTACGCTTTCGCTTTAATTGTTTAACAAGTGACTGGGTTTCAGAAACATAAATTATTTTCCCAGCCTTCATTTCTATAGCTTTTTCATCATTTCTAATTGCTTCCTCAGCTTCCGGTTGATCGTATGCGAATACTATCTCTTCCGGCGAGACATTGTGTATGAAATTTGTACAATATATGGCAAAATTACGGGTCACTAGGGTCTGCTGCGTCACTCAGAGCTGCACACCTCTTTCTGTCGACTGTTAGTCAGCACTTAGACTAGTGTGGTTGAAGCAGTTCTACCAACAGCCACTCACAGGGTAACCAATTTGTATTTTGTAGCATTTGGTGCTAAAATCTGAACAAAAAATGACGTAAAATGTCTAAAAATGACAACAAATCTAGTACTGTTATGGTATACGTCACAACAATTACACATTTACCTCATTTATTATAATTACGGTAACGTTTTTAGAGAATTATCGTACACAGACGAGACATACACCAAAATATTACCAGATTCTTCAGCTATTTCTCGGTAACATTAACTCATTTTTCAATTCTTTTCGTATTTTCGTATAATTCATCGCTTGACACGTCACGCGCCGGTAACGTTCACACAACACTAATCTACGAACCTGTGGAAAATACTGTATATATTTTCCAGACATTCAGTATTTATATGTAAATAGATGGCCATACTGTATTTAATATTTATGTTATAGAAAACGGAAAGCCTGCGTCTGCGCAGACGAGACTCGCCATCTTGGTTTTTGAATTTTGTACAAACGTTGGTGTAATGGGAAGAATTTTTCGTGCTCTAGAGGTTAAAATTGTGTTGACACCTCTCAAATAGGAGGCGAAATTGGTGGATGTGCATTCCTGCATAACTTGAGATATCAGACGATTGGACAAGACAGCTCCAGGAACCTCAGATAAGCTCTAAATTTGTGTGTAATACTGGCCAGCATTATTTTCATAGATTTAGTTAGAGTGAGGTTTTCTGAGTATGATACACATTAATCTCCAGTCAAATTGGTGAGTGATATTAAGATATATTTTCCTTCTGTTATGTAATTGTGTACATATATAACCATTTATTTTTAATATACAGTCCACAAATTTATATATTTACCAGCATTCCTGGTGTATGTATATTTCATTTAATTAATAGGTCCAGAGCAACTTGTGGATATGACAGTGGTAGGTATCGAAGGGGGACTTTTTATGGCCTAAGTGTCCAAAATTCCTACTTGTCTAACTGATAAATAATAGTTATCATTGTTCATTTACTGTTATGTATATAATTATACATCCAAGTAAATGCAATTTTCCACAGAACCTAAATACGTTCATCAATGCACTAATACAACTAAATAATTAATCAAGCTAACAATTAACATAGGAACAATATTAAATATAAATATATGTTCCAAAAATTCACTAGTGGCCAGTTCTTGGTGGACGAACTGTGATAGAGATCTCTCATGTCTCAGGTAGTCGACGTTCGAGTCTGTCCAGGAGGATGTTATTACAGAGCGCAGATTTTCTGTGTGTCCTCCTCTGTAATAACGTCTTCCTCTGTATACTGATATTAATACAATTGTGTAGTAATATCATATATGGACAGTGCTTCAAGGCTGGCTGAAACTGCTGACCTCAGGGAAGTGGTGAAGGGTGAATACCTGGATCCACGGACCTGGGGTGGGACTTACTGACCTCAGGGAAGTGGTGAAAGGTGAATACCTGGATCCACGGACCTGGGGTGGGACTTGCTGACCTCAGGGAAGTGGTGAAGGGTGAATACCTGAAGCCACGGACCTGGGGTGGGACTGCTGACCTCAGGGAAGTTGTGAAGGGTGAATACCTGGATCCACGGACCTGGGGTGGGACTTGCTGACCTCAGGGAAGTGGTGAAGGATGAATACCTGGATCCACGGACCTGAGGTGGGACTTGCTGACCTCAGGGAAGTGGTGAAGGGTGAATACCTGGATCCACGGATCTGGGGTGGGACTTGCTGACCTCAGGGAAGTGGTGAAGGGCGAATACCTGAAGCCACGGACCTGGGGTGGGACTTGCTGACCTCAGGGAAGTGGTGAAGGGTGAATACCTGGATCCATGGACCTGGGGTGGGACTTGCTGACCTCAGGGAAGTGGTGAAGGGTGAATACCTGAAGCCACGGACCTGGGGCGGGACTGCTGACCTCAGGGAAGTGGTGAAGGGTGAATACCTGGATCCACGGACCTGGGGTGGGACTTGCTGACCTCAGGGAAGTGGTGAAGGGTGAATACCTGGATCCAGGGATCTGGGGTGGGACTTGCTGACCTCAGGAAAGTTGTGAAGGGTGAATACCTGTATCCACGGACCTGGGGTGGGACTTGCTGACCTCAGGGAAGTGGTGAAGGGTGAATACCTGGAACCACGGACCTGGGGTGGGACTTGCTGACCTCAGGGAAGTGGTGAAGGGTGAATACCTGAAGCCACGGACCTGGGGTGGGACTGCTGACCTCAGGGAAGTGGTGAAGGGTGAATACCTGGATCCACGGACCTGGGGTGGGACTTGCTGACCTCAGGGAAGTGGTGAAGGATGAATACCTGGATCCACGGACCTGAGGTGGGACTTGCTGACCCCAGGGAAGTGGTGAAGGGTGAATACCTGGATCCACGGACCTGAGGTGGGACTTGCTGACCTCAGGGAAGTGGTGAAGGGTGAATACCTGTATCCATGGACCTGGGGTGGGACTTGCTGACCTCAGGGAAGTGGTGAAGGGTGAATACCTGAAGCCACGGACCTGGGGCGGGACTGCTGACCTCAGGGAAGTGGTGAAGGGTGAATACCTGGATCCACGGACCTGGGGTGGGACTTGCTGACCTCAGGGAAGTGGTGAAGGGTGAATACCTGGATCCAGGGACCTGGGGTGGGACTTGCTGACCTCAGGAAAGTTGTGAAGGGTGAATACCTGGATCCACGGACCTGGGGTGGGACTTGCTGACCTCAGGGAAGTGGTGAAGGGTGAATACCTGAAGCCACGGACCTGGGGTGGGACTGCTGACCTCAGAGAAGTGGTGAAGGGTGAATACCTGAATCCACGGACCTGGGGTGGGACTTGCTGACCTCAGGGAAGTGGTGAAGGGTGTGTACCTGGATCCACTGACCTGGGGTGGGACTTGCTGACCTCAGGGAAGTGGTGAAGGGTGAATACCTGGATCCACGGACCTAGGGTGGGACTTGCTGACCTCAGGGAAGTGGTGAAGGGTGTGTACCTGGATCCACTGACCTGGGGTGGGACTTGCTGACCTCAGGGAAGTGGTGAAGGGTGTGGATGAACACTTGGAACCACAGACCTGGGGTGGGACTGCTGACCTCAGGGAAGTGGTGAAGGGCGTATGGATGAACACTTGGAACCATGGACCTGGGGTGGGACTTGCTGACCATGGACTGGGGGATGAGGCATCACCAGACTTCAAGGGAAGACATCCGGGGGCCCACGGATGAATTCACAGGGAAGGCTTAGATGCCAAAGTTGGCAAAGTAGGATAGGAAGTGAGGAAGGGAGAATGTCTGAGGGGACACAGATAGACTCCTGGACACATGACCCTGGGGAAGACTTAGTGTAGGATGGGAAGTGTTGGATAGGAAGTGTAGGATGGGAAGTGAGGAAAGGAGAATATCTGAGGAGACACAGATAGACTCCTGGACACGTGAACCTGGGGAAGACTTAGTGTAGGATGGGAAGTGTAGGATAGGAAGTGTAGGATGGAAAGTGAGGAAGGGAGAATGTCTGAGGGGACACAGATAGACTCCTGGACACATGAACCTGGGGAAGACTTAGTGTAGGATGGGAATTGTAGGTTAGGAAGTGTAGGATGGAAAGTGAGGAAGGAAGAATATCTGAGGGGACACAGATAGACTCTTGGACACATGAACCTGGGGAAGACTTAGTGTAGGATGGGAATTGTAGGATAGGAAGTTTAGGATAGGAAGTGTAGGATGGGAAGTGAGGAAGGGAGAATGTCTGAGGGGACACAGATAGACTCCTGGACACATAAACCTGGGGAAGACTTAGTGTAGGATGGGAATTGTAGGATAGGAAGTTTGGGATAGGAAGTGTAGGATGGAAAGTGAGGAAGGGAGAATGTCTGAGGGGACACAGATAGACTCCTGGACACATGAACCTGGGGAAGACTTAGTGTAGGATGGGAATTGTAGGATAGGAAGTTTAGGATAGGAAGTGTAGGATGGGAAGTGAGGAAGGGAGAATATCAGAGGGGACACAGATAGACTCCTGGACACATGAACCTGGGGAAGACTTAGATGCAAGTGTAGGATAGGAAATGTTGGATGGGAAGTGAGGAAGGGAGAATGTCTGAAGGGACACAGATGGACTCCTGGACACATGAACCTTGGGAAGACTTAGTGTAGGATGTGAAGTGTAGGATAGGAAGAGTAGGATAGAAAGTGAAGAAGGGAGAATGTCTGAGGGGACAGAACATGAACCTGGGGAAGATTTAGATGCCAGATTACTGAGTGTAGGATAGGAAGTGAGGTAGGGAGAATATCTGAGGGGACACATGAACCTGGGGAAACCATCAAAAACACAGTAAGTGGACCTTAAAGACTAACTACTTGCCTCCACGTAGCAAGATCTGGTAACTCAGAGATAACTCTGAGGCTGAAACTGGCCTCCACGTAGCAAGATCTGGTAACTCAGAGATAACTCTGAGCCTGACACTGGCCTCCACGTAGCAAGATCTGGTAGCTCAGAGATAACTCTGAGGCTGACAGTGGTAATAATATGCTAAGTGGATCAATCCCGGCAGGTTTCCTGACACTTGTTGCTCCTGTTCACCTAGTAGTAAGTTTCACATGTTCACCTAGTAGTGAGTAGTTATTGTTATCACTTGTTCACCTAGTAGTGAGAAGTTATTATCACATGTTCACCTAGTAATGAGTAGTTATTACTATTACTTATTCACCTAGTAGTAAGTAGTTATTGTTATCAATTGTTCACCTAGTACAGAACAGTAACACTCGTTCACCTAGTATTAAGTAGTTATTGTTATCACTTGTTCACCTAGTAGTAAGTAGTTATTGTTATCACTTGTTCACCTTGTAGTAAGTAGTTATTGTTATCACTTGTTCACCTAGTAGTAAGTAGTTATTGTTATCACTTGTTCACCTAGCATTAAGTAGTTATTGTTATCACTTGTTCACCTAGCATTAAGTAGTTATTGTTGTCACTTGTTCACCTAGTAGTAAGTAATTATTGTTATCACTTGTTCACCTAGTAGTAATTATTGTTATCACTTGTTCACCTAGTACCTGGTTACCTGGAGGTTATTCCGGGGATCAACGCCTCCGCGGCCCGGTCCATGACCAGGCCTCCTGATGGATCAGGGCCTGATCAACCAGGCTGTTACTGCTGGCCGCACGCACCAACGTACGATCCACAGCCCGGCTGATCCGGCACTAACTTTAGGTATCTGTCCAGCTCTCTCTTGAAGGCAGCCAGGGGTTTATTGACAACTCCCCTAATGCTTGATGGGAGGCTGTTGAACAGTCTTGGGCCCCGGACACTTATGGTGTTTTCCCTTAGTGTACTAATGGCGCCCCTACTTTGAATTGGGGACATTTTGCATCGTCTGCCCAGTCTTTTACTTTCGTAGGGAGTGATTTCTGTGTGCAGATTCGGGACCATTCCTTCCAGGATTTTCCAAGTGTAGATTATGATGTATCTCTCCCTCCTGCATTCCAACGAGTACAAGTCAAGTGCTTCCAAGCGTTCCCAGTAGTTAAGGTGCTGGACAGAACTTATACGTGCAGTAAAGGATCTCTGTACACTCTCTAGATCTACAATTTCACCTGCTTTGAATGGAGATGTTAATGCACAGCAGTATTCCAGCCTAGAGAGAACAAGTGATTTGAAAAGGATCATCATTGGCTTGGCATCTCTCGTTTTGAACGTTCTCATTATCCATCCTATCATTTTCTTTGCACTTGCGATCGTAGCACTGTTGTGATCCTTGAAAGTGAGATCCTCAGACATTACTACTCCCAGGTCCCTTACATTATTTTTCCGCTCTATTGTATGGCCAGAGTCTGTGGTATACTCTGTTCTAGTTATTATCTCCTCCAGTTTTCCATAACGGAGCAGTTGGAATTTGTCCTCATTGAACATCATATTGTTTATCGTTGCCCACTGGAAAACTTTGTTTATATCTTCTTCGAGGTTAACCGCGTCCTCAGCAGATGACAGCCTCATGCAGATCCTAGTATCATCCGCAAAGGATGATACGGTGCTGCGATGTATATCTCTGTCTATGTCTGATATGAGGATGAGGAATAAGATGGGGGCGAGTACTGTGCCTTGTGGAACAGAGCTCTTCACTATGGCAGCCTCCGATTTAACTCTGTTGACCACTACTCTTTGTGTTCGATTTGTTAGGAAGTTGAAGATCCATCTCCCTACTTTCCCAGTTATTCCTTTAGCACGTATTTTATGGGCTATTACGCCATGATCGCATTTGTCAAATGCTTTTGAAAAGTCTGTGTATATTACATCTGCATTCTGATTTTCTTCCAGTGCATCCAAGGCCATATCATAGTGATCCAGTAGTTGTGAGAGGCAGGAGCGACCTGCCCTGAACCCATGTTGCCCTGGATTGTGCAGATTTTGGGAATCCAGGTGATTTGCAATCCTGCTTCTTAGCACTCTTTCAAAGATTTTTTTGATGTGGGACGTCAGAACTATTGGTCTATAGTTCTTAGCTAATGCTTTGCTGCCACCTTTATGGAATGAGGCTATATCCGTTGTTTTAAGTGACTGTGGAATTTCACCCATGTCCAAGCTCCTCCTCCATAGTGTACTTAGGGCACGCGAGAGGGGTTTCTTGCAGTTCTTAATGAATACAGAGTTCCACGAGTCTGGGCCCGGGGCTGATTGCATGTGCATGTTATCAATGGCTTTTTCGAAATTTATCGGAGTTAGGGTAATGTCGGAAATCTGGCATACATTTATGGAGTTTTGAGGCTCATTCATGAAGAAATCATTTGGGTCGTCGATCCTCAGACCGATTAGTGGTTCACTAAACACAGAGTCGTACTGGGAATTCGATATTTCACTAATTTCCTTGTTGTCATCTGTGTAAGTCCCATCTTGTCTGAGTAAGGGCCCGATACTAGATGTGGTATTTGCCTTGTTTTTGGCATATGAAAAGAAATATTTAGAATTTCTTTCAATTTCACTAATAGCTTTAAGCTCCTCCTGTCTCTCCTGGTTCCTGTAAGAGTCATTTAACTTAAGTTCGATAGTTTCCACTTCCCTGGTCAGCGCCTCCTTTCGTGTATCAGATATTCTAGCACTCCTGAGGAGCTCAGTGACTCTTCGTCGTCTTCTGTAGAGAGAGCGACTTTCTCTCTCCAGTTTACTCCTGCTCTTCTTCTTTCTTAGGGGAATATGCCTAGAACATGCTTCAGCTGCCAGGAAGTTGATCCTTTCAGGTATTGGTTTGGATCCATGTCATTTAAGATATCTTCCTAACATGTTTCATTTAGGACATGGTTTACCTGGTCCCAGTTGATGTTCTTGTTGTTGAAGTTGTATTTTGTGAAGACACCTTCACAGGTATATGCATTCTGCTGATCAAGACCCCTATGCATGTACGTCTGGACTTCGATTAGGTTGTGATCGGAATTAGTTGTTTTTGATATTGTTATTTCTCTTATCAGGTCCTCATTATTTGTGAAGACAAGGTCAAGTGTGTTTTCTAGTCTTGTTGGCTCCACTATCTGCTGGCTTAAGGTGTGTTTTTCGCAGAGACTTAGTAGCTCATGTGTGTGTGACCTTTCATCTGCGCTACCTCCGGGGATTGTTTCAGCTAAAACATTATTTGCTACATTCTTCCATTTTGTATGCCTTAGGTTGAAATCACCAAACAGTAAGATATTTGGGGATGGAGCTGGAAGGTTTTCCAGACAGTAATTAATTTTCAGTAGCTGTTCCTTGAACTGTTGGGAGGTTGCATCTGGTGGCTTATATACAACCACAATGACTAGGTTTTGGTTCTCGATCTTTATTGATAGAACTTCAACTACCTCATTTGTGGTGTTTAGCAACTCCGTGCAGATGAGGGACTCTTTGACATACAAGCCAACTCCCCCTTTGTTGCCTGTTCTTTCTGTCGCATCTAAAAAGGTTGTAACCACTTATTCATATTTCACTGTCAAAGTGATCTTTTGTGTGAGTCTCTGTGAAGGCTGCAAACATTGCATTAGACTCCTCTAGAAGTCCACTAATAAAGGTATTTTGTTGTTGGTGGATGGCTTAAGGCCCTGTATATTAGCAAATATGAACGAGGTTGTATTTTGTGTTTGTTGGGGGGATTTTGTTATTGGCATCAGTAGTTGTAATTCTGGAGGGCCATGACTGGCCACTGGCTGCGCCTCCAGTCCAACAAGGCTCCAAGGAGGTGGACTATTTTTGTTATTTCCTTCTATTTTCTTTTTCCGTATCCTGCCACTAAAATATCACCTGGAGTTGGGTTGTCGTAGCTACTATTGTTTGTCTTGTGGGGTCTGTGCCTCCTGGTCCCTTTTAGATGGTATGCAGGGCACTCGATGTTGTAACACTGCTTCTGGAGGACCGAGGAGTGGCACATTTTTGGATGAAA
The DNA here is from genome assembly GCF_038502225.1 of Cherax quadricarinatus. Classification (NCBI taxonomy): domain Eukaryota; kingdom Metazoa; phylum Arthropoda; class Malacostraca; order Decapoda; family Parastacidae; genus Cherax; species Cherax quadricarinatus. The sequence continues at coordinate 10,658,597 of NC_091317.1, forward strand.
GAAAGTGCAGGAAGAAGAACGACACACTCCTTTAGACAGGAGGTCGCTACATTTTTTGGGATGCTCAAAGTTGCATGTCCCATTTTTTTTCCTGATATTCCATGCTTACAAATGCCCCAGGCATAATATTTGCATAAATTCACCCTTGGTTGAGAATTGTTGGGATGTGTGTTGTAAATTTCTGCAGGTTCTGGGACTTCACTATAATTCTCAGTATCCAAGCCAGGGCCATCCCGTCCTGAATTCCATCTACTTTCCTCAGTAGAGGAAGAAGGAGGAGACTCCTCTCCAACATCTGTACTGTGGGCGACGGTCTTGTGCAATGATGGTTGCATATTTACGGTTTTAGTGGTGGTTGTGGTAGGGTCCCTAGAAGAGTCTGGGCTGGCAGTAAGGCTGGGTCTGAGTCAGCACTGGGGCTGGGAGCTGAGCCTGGGCCAGCACCAGCACTCTGGGTATTAGTGCTATGACTGGGGGATGGGTCTGGTTTAGCACTATGTGGGTGACTAGATAGTTTCGAGTCATCTGTTGTGATATGGGCATTGTGCATTTTTTCATACACTATCTCTTGCTCCCATGTTTTATATATTTTTGGTATACTATCCAAGAGGTCATCTTTGTTTTCTTGATTATTTTTATCATTTATTACTCTCCTTAGTACCTTTCTGATACCTGCCCAAAGTTCTACATCTTTATTGCACAACCAGAAACACCTTGCTAGTTCGAGGCCATATTTTGAGGCTGTATTTAGTCTAGTACAAGAGATATGGTGTTTGGAAAAGCATAGGTTGTATGTGATTCTGGATTTCCTTCCAAGGATTTTTTACATGTCCCACAGATATGCTTTGCTGACATCCTGTCTGTATCCTACTACACACTGTATGCCACGGAAGAAAACTGATTTCCACTTTACCTTTCTCTTGCTGGTGCCATTAATATGCAAGATGTATTTATACGAACCAAATTTGCAGTATGTGGGTGGTGGGTGTAGGGTGGGTGTGAGGGTGATGGTGTATGTGGGTGGCCTGAGTGGCTCCTGCAGTAATGCCAGATGTATGTTATGCACTTCTGTCATGGGATATCACTTGTTCACCTAGTAGTGAGTAGTTATTATCACTTGTTCACCTAGTGTTAAGTAGTTATTGTTATCACTTGTTCACCTAGTAGTAAGTAATTATCACTTGTTCACCTAGTAGTAAGTAGTTATTGTTATCGCTTGTTCAGATAGATGGATCCCGTCAACAATGTCTGTCAGCTGGTCTGTAATAATTGTATCATGTACTTGTAGTAATGTGAGATTATTATTAAAATTATTATTATTGTTTTATTTTATTAACACATGGTCCGTTTCCCACCAAGGCAGGGTGTCCCGAGAGAGAAAACTTTCATCAATCACTCCATCACTTGCCAGAGGCGCACTCACACCACAGTTATGAAATTGCAACATTAACACCCCTCCTTCAGAGTGTTGGCTCTGTACTTTACATCTCCAGGACTCAAGTCCGGTCTGCCGGTTTCCCTGAATCCTTTCATAAATATTACCTTTCTCACACTCAAACAACACGTCAAGTCCTAAAAATAATTGGTCTTCATTCGCTCTTATCTAAGATACATGTATGCTTGCTAGAAATCCAAGCATCTCCCTCACAAAACCTCCTTTATCCCCTGCCTCCAACTCCTCCTAGGCCGACCCCGACCCCGCCATCCCTCCACTATAGAGTTATACTCTCTCGAAGCCTTTCTATTTCGTTCCATCCTCTCTACATGTATAATTGTTATGGTAATCCCGCACCTCCTCCTAATTTCCATACTACGGATTCTCTACATTGACCTCAGACATGACATCTCCACTGTCTCCAGTCTTCTTGCAGCAACATTCACCACTCAGGCTTCACACTGTCTCTAGTCTTCTTGCAGCAACATTCACCACTCATGCTTCACACTGTCTCCAGTCTTCTTGCAGCAACATTCACCACTCATGCTTCACACTGTCTCCAGTCTTCTTGCAGCAACATTCACCACTCATGCTTCACACTGTCTCCAGTCTTCTTGCAGCAACATTCACCACTCATGCTTCACACCCGTACGACTATACTCTCATACATTCCCATCTTTGCTTCCATGGATAATGTTGTTAGTCTCCACAGACTCCTCAATGCACCACTCACCTTTTTCCCCTCGTTAATTCTACGATTGAATGACAATAAAAATACAATAAAAATGTAAGTTAGAAGTATTCCAGGGAGACTTGACCTACTTCCCAGTGATCCAACTTGGCCACCAAGCTTCCTACCTTCTTTTATATTGTTTTTCTTGGTAGAGAGGGTTGTTATATTATGCTTTGCTCTATTATTTTATGTTTTATTTTGTCATATACTTTATTATATTAATATTATGTCACATTATGTTAATAAGATATTAACATAACATGGAGATAAATGCTATACATTACCGACACGATGGAAAAGTTGACACACATGTAATGTAATAATAATAAACTATGCACGATTAGTGTCACAAGTGACTTGGTACTTAGACAAATAGATAAATTAAAACCTAACACATTCCCAGGTCCTGATGAACTGTACACAAGGGTTCTAAAGGAATGTAAAGAGGAGCTTAGCAAACCTTTGGCAAATCTTTGCAATATATCACTACAGACTGGCATGGCGCCAGATAAGTGGAAAATGGCAAATGTGATACCTATTTTTAAAGCAGGTGAGAGGTTCTTGGCTTCGAACTATAGACCAATAAGCCTAACCTCCACAGTGGAAAAATTTATGGAATCAATAATTGCCGAGGCAGTTCGTAGCCACCTTGAAAATCATAAATTAATCAACGAATCTCAACTTGGTTATACAAAGGGGTGTTACTGCCTTACAAATTTATTAACTTTTTTTACTAGGGTATATGAGGAGGTAGATCATGGTAATGAATATGATATTGTGTATATGGACTCCAGTAAGGCTTTTGACAAGGTCCCACATCAGAGACTTTTGAGGAAAATTAAGGCACATGGAATAGGAGGAGAATTTTTCTCCTGGATGGAGGCATGGTTGACAAATAGGCAGCAGAGAGTTTGCATAAATGGGGAGAAATCAGAGTGGGGAAGCATCACGAGCGGTGTTCCACAGGAGTCAGTGTTGGGCCCGTTGTTGTTCACAATCTACATAAACGACATTGATGCAAGGGAGAGACTTGTTTGCTTTATGCTCGGCAAGGAAGATGACTGCAACATTCCTTTCACTAATTATAAACTTGATGCAGCACTAACTAAGGGCAACTCCACGTCGCCTGGTGAGGATGGTATTACTTACAACATACTCAGATTGCTGTGTCGAGTACCAGGTAATCCATTACTTGAATTATATAACATGAGCTATGTAACTGGGGAGCTCCATCAATCTTGGACCAACAACCTCATCATTCCAGTTCCTAAGCCCAATCAACAAAATGCATTTCGCCCAATATCTCTTACTACCCGCTTGTGTAAAGCATTTGAGAGAATGATTCTTAATCGCCTCATGTACAGAATCAAACAATTCTTGTCTCCCCGGTTGCATGGTTTCATGCATGGAAGGAGCGTGCATCATTGCATAGCCACCTTTCTCACCCTGCACATTGACAGCTCATACACTACCTTCCTTGACCTTAAATCCGCTTTTGATGTAGCCAACCGACATGTAATCATTAGTGAACTTGCCAGAATGGATGTTGGAGGATGGCTTCTCCGCTGGATTAAATGCTACCCGTCCAATAGAAAGTCGTCTGTGTTGTTCCAGGGACATAGAAGTGTAACTAAAGACTTTGAATTAGGAACCCCACAGGGAGGTGTGCTTAGTCCCACACTATTCAATATTCTAATTAATGCCTTACTTAATGCTATGCCTAGTCAGCCCCATCATTATATGATTAGTTTTGCTGATGATATAATGATTCACACCACCGGATTCTCCAACACCCAAAACATTCTTAATCATGAACTAGCCTCGTGTCAGGACATGGGGTTGATATCTACGCTTTGAGTTTCCACTACTTGGACCTGTTGTAACAAGACTTTGTCGCCAATACAAAGAAAGACTGAGAGCACTTAGAGTTGTGGCTGGGTTTCACTCCAGGTATGGTGCTAATGTTAAAATTGTGAAAATGATGTATCTTGCTTACATTAGATCATTGGTTGATTATGCTGCGCCACTACTTGCTCTTGTGTCTGACTGGAAGCTTGATGGAGGGCTGGAAAAACTGCTGAACGAAGCAATGAAGATCATTTTAGGATGCCCTCGTACTGCCAAAATTTTAAATAGGCAAAAAGACCTTGATATTCCAAATATCAGAGATCGTGTTACTGAAAGAAATATCCTAATTGGGGTTAACATGCTCAGGCAAGCCCATTCAAACCCCTGCACAGAAGCCCTCCAAACTTTCCTCACCACTGGCGAACACTCCTCCAGATGGATCGAAAAAACTGGAACCGACCTCCGCATGAATCAGATACATGATCTATGTCAAGTAAGGCAACAGCGGCACTTCTCCGCTCCATGGGATATTACCCCATTCCAAACTACCATTCCTCCATTTCCCCCCAAACTACTTCTTAAATCACAACCAAAACTTCGCCTTGAAGCCAAACATGATGCCTTAAGCTGTATTGATAACTTAGTCACACAGCACACACTCTCGCAAATTATTTACGTTGATGGTTCTGTTCACCAATCCACTGGTGCAGCTGGTAGTGCTGCTGTCGTACAGAGTGATGGCTCTCATAAAGAAATTGGAGCACGCATCAATAATTGGGCCTCTACCTTTCAGACAGAACTGTTTGCCATACTCCTTGCACTGAAATGTATCTATGTATCTAAGATTAACAGGTTTAATTGTAACTGATTCTCTGTCATCCATAAATGCTCTCAACTCATTAAGCAAAAATTTTTGCATGCTTGTGTCAGAAGCCAGACACAGGTATGGTAAGATTGTGGACAGTGGAGTCAGAGTGCACATGCTGTGGATTCCATCTCACATTGGTCTTCAGATGCATGATATAACTGATAAATTGGCTAAGCTGTATGCTTTCAAAGAGGGAGTAGATTACAATCTTGGCTTGTCAGGTAGTAGTTTGAGACCAATAATACGAAAAGAATTTCAAATGAATTTTATTGACTTAAGACTGAGGGAGACTCACACCAGTCAGTCCATCTATCATGATTCTATCATGCAGGAGGAGCCACATGTCTATGATGCATCCAACAAGATAAGCGGACTCTTGGATGTAACTACCGGCCGGCTCCGGCTGGGTTACAAGTATCTATGGCAGATTAAATCACCACCACCAAATGTAGACCAAACGAAATGTAAACTTTGCCAGATGGACTATTGTCACCCTGCATCTTTATGTACTGGAGTGCGATAAAATTAATGAATTTAGAGACAACTCACTCAGAAATGTTCAAGAAATGGCAAAGTATTTTATCCACAGTGGTATATTACAGACCATTCTGGAGAAATACCCTGACTTTGCTAGCTGTAAATAAAGCATTACCACGTGTGTGTGTATGTGTGTGTGTGTGTGTGTGTGTGTGTGTGTGTGTGTGTGTGTGTGTGTGTGTGTGTGTGTGTGTGTGTGTGTGTGTGTGTGTGTGTGTGCCTGTGTGTGTTTGTGTGTGTTTGTGTTTGTGTGTGAGTGTTTGTGTGTGCGTGTGTGTGTGTGTGTGCGTGTGTGTGCGTGTGTGTGTGTGTGTGTGTGTGTGTGTGTGTGTGTGTGTGTGTGTGTGTGTGTGTGTGTGTGTGTGTGTGTGTGTGTGTGTGTGTGTGTGTGTGAGTGCGTGACTCAACAAGCAATATTTGCACCAATAACTCATTACAGTTGTGACTGGGTGTGGAAGTGTGAATTGCTCATTACTCTATAATTTGTTCATGATTGTAGCCATGTATAAACGTAAGTAACCATTCTTACAGGATTCATTACCTTTGTAACTTGTGAGTTCATTACCTTTGTACCTAGTTCAGCTATCAAAACTTTGGGGGCCCAGTCCCTGGACCCAATACGTATCTTTGTAACTCGTCATGACTGTGACCAGACCTACCTGGAGCTCATTACCTTTGAAAATTGTGAGTTTATTACCTTTGAAATTGTGAGGTCATTACCTCTGTAACTTTCTCAGCTATCAAAACTTTGGAGTCCAGTCCCTGGACCAATTATGTACCTCTGTAATCTTTTGACTACCGCCCACAGGATGGGTATGGGGTGCAAAATATACATATTAAACTAACTTAAACTAACACTGGTTTTTAAACATTTTGACCACTGTTATTTAGACGCTCTGAAAACTTATTTAAACGCGCTGAACACTGTTATTTAATCAATCTGAACAATGTTTTTAAACACTTTTGAGCACTCTTTATTAAACACTGTTAAAGTTCCATAACTCTATGGCGGAAACCTGAGGTACTTAATTATTGGTTAATCTAGGGAATAGTGACTTTCCTGGTGTTCACGAGGCACATGATCATAGTTGTGGAAAATGTTTTCAAATGCAACAGAAACCTGTTTTACTACATTAAATGGAAAAATCAACTAATCAAACGTTCCATAATGAAACTTTTGTGTCGTTCCATAATGGAACTTTTGTGTCTGAAACTACCCAGCAGACTTTCCGTGGTGGAATTCGTCGAGGGAACAACCTCAACCAACACGTTTCATCCGAGAACTTTTATGGGGTGAAGGGTAGAATCTGGGCAATTTCCGCGCGCTCAACCAAAAATCGAAAAATTATGGAAATTGAGTTATATATACCGAAAAATAGCTTAACTCTTTGGCAACACAATGGTACAAGAATCAATGTTCTAAGACGTTTCTACAAGAAATTATAGTCATTTATATCAGGTATGGTAACGACGATGTAGGTAGCGCGTCTGTTCTCAACCCATGTATTTTTTTGGAATTTTTTCCTTGTTTTTTATTGCTTTTTCTTTGCATTATTCTTTCTAATATAATAACTGATTATTTGGCATCATATAAGAGTAAGTGGAGCTTATCAATAGACGTCTAGCCTATCAGGAAGCACCTGGGTACACTCGGCAGTGCTCCCCCTCCAGATGGTGCCAGGTGAAATCACTTCATTATTACGTTTATATCAGCTTATATATCAACTATACGGCTTATTTATCTATCAGAATTGATCTAATATGATATAATAAACACTATAAATAACAAACAAACATGTTATATACTCTAGACTGAATAAAATAGGCCATAATATAGCGAGAGTCCACCAGCAATATTTCGATATAAATGTGTTACTCCTCGTCTCCATGTTGTATTGTTTGGTATGTGAGTGATAGAAAACGGTGTTTTGAAGAGGATAACTGCACTAGAACATCAGTTTACTAAGAAATACACCGAAAAAAACGCGATTTCCGCGCAAATTTTTTTTTTTTTGGAGACGGTACACCAAATGTACACCAAAAATAAAAAAAATTGGTTGAAAAATAAAAGAGTTGGCCGAAATTAGGAAGTGCGGCCTGAAGCTCACACCCAAATGCTCCAGGGTGTGAGTTTTGCTTCTTAAACGTGAGATTATTTAGTCGGTGATGGTTCTCATAAAAATAGTCCAGAATTAATAAACAGATTTACGGAAGAATATTTGTCAAAAATTATACAATTTTATATTTACAAATGTAAACATATTTAGAAATATGCATGCATGCAAATATATAAGCAGAGACAGGTACACAATTAGAACAGTTTCTTGGTAGAAGGAATACAGATACTGTTAATCTGAGGATAAAATGCCTACCTGCAGTTCGTCGCGCTGTTGCTGCTTGTTCCTCTTCACATTAATCTCATTATTTGCGCTTAACTGAGATTTAATTAGGAACAATCTAGGTTAAACGTTACATAACGAACATAAAATTTCAGGTATTGTTTGCGATCGTTTAGAAACGGACATGTAAACACGCTAGAAAACAGTATGTCTATCATGAAGAATGTTGATTTAGGGAGAAACGCTGAGAAAGTCTACGGATACCACCCGCCGCATTTCACTACTACATTCCCATCCTGTGCGTGGTAGTCAAAAGAGGTACATAATGGGTCCAGGGACTGGGTCCCAAAGTTCTGACAGCTGAACAAGGTACAAAGGTAATGAAGTCACAAGTTACAAAAATAATGAATCATGCAAGTAAATTTACTTACTTATGTTTATACGTGGTTACAATCATGAACAAAATTATAAATCAATGAGCAATTCACACATCCACACCCGGTCACATCTGTAATGAGTTTTCAGTGCAAATATTAATTGTTGGGTCACACAAATAGGTGAGTCCACACACACACACACGAGCGTACATACACACACGAGCACACGCACTCATGCATGTATGAGTACTCAAATACACACGCAAAAAAGCACACAAGCACACACACACAAACACACACACACACACACACACACACACACACACACACACACACACACACACACACACACACACACACACACACACACACACACACACACACACACACACACACACACACACACACACACACACACACACGTGGTAATGCTTTATTTACAGAGTGCATATCAGAGTATTTTTCCAGAATGGTCTGTAATATACCACTGTGGATGAAATATTTTGACATATCTTGAACATTTCTGAGTGAATTGTCTCTGAATTCATTAATTTAATCACACTCCAGTACATAATGACGCAGGGTGAGATATTTCGTTTGGTCTACATCTGGTGGTGGAAATTTAACCTGCAAAAGATACTTGTAACCCAGCCGGAGCCGGGCGGTAGTGACATCCAAGAGTCGGCTTATCTTGTTGGATGCACCATAGACATGTGGCTCCTCCTGCATGATGGAATGATGATGGATGGACTGACTTGTGTCAATCTCCCAGAGTCTTAAGTCAATAAAATTCAGTTGAAGTTCTTTTCGTATTATTGTTCTCAAACTGCTAACTGAAAAAAACAAGATTGTAATCTACCCACTCTTTGAAAGCATACAGCTTAGCCAGTTTATCAGTTCTGTCATACATCTGAAGACCAATGTGAGATGGAATCCACAGCATGTGCACTCTGATTCCACTGTCCACAATCCTACCATGACTGTGTCTGGCTTCTGACACAAGCATACCACAATTTATACTTAATGAGTTGAGAGCATTTATGGATGACAGAGAATCAGTTACAATTAAAGTGTCAACCTTAGATACATAGATGCATTTCAGTGCAAGGAGTATGGCAAAAAGTTCTGTTTGAAAGGTAGAGGCCCAGTTATTGATGGGTGCTCCAATTTCTTTATGAGAGCCATCACTCTGTACGACAACAGCAGCACTACCAGCTGCACCAGTGGATTGGTGAACAGAACCATCAACGAATATAATTTGTGCAAGAGTGTGCTGTATGACTAAGTTATCAATACAGCTTAAGGCATAATGTTTTCTTCAAGGCGAAGCTTTGGTTGTGATTGAAGAAGTATTTTGGGGGGAAATGGTGGAATGGTAGTTTGGAATGGGGTAATATCCCATGGAGCGGAGAGCTGCCGCTGTTGCCTTACTTAACACAGATCATGTATCTGGTTCATGCGGATGTCGGTTCCAATTTGTTCGATCCATCTGGAGGGTTGTTCACCAGTGCTGAGGAAAGTTTGGAGGGCTTCTGTCCATGGATCTGAATGGGCCTCCCTGAACATATTAGCACCAATTAGGTTATTTCTTTCAATAACACGATTTCTGATGCTTGGAATATCCAGCTCTTTCCGCATATTTAAAATTTTGGCAGTACGAGAGCATCCTAGAATGATCCTCATTGCTTCGTTCAGCAGTTTTTCCAGCCCTCCATCAAGCTTCCAGTCAGACACAAGAGCAAGTAGTGGCGCAGCTTAATCAACCAATCATCTAGTATAAGCAGGTTAAGATATTTTCGTCACTTGTCCAGTCTTTTTAATTTTTCCTCCTCTCTCTCAACCTGTCTTCTGATTTTCTTCCTATTCTCGTGGCATGATAACAGTTCAGTAAATACCGAAATTTCATCAGAGGTTCTCCCTCAAGTTAAATACAAATAGGAACTGAGTGTCCCACTAAAGAGCTAAATAGACAGTGAATTGTACCTTCACACCGTGTGGAGCTGCATAGCTCCCATGGGTTTAACGCTTCACGTGCAAAATTATAATAAATCTGATGTGTTGACTACTTACGTGAATTAAGTTGTCAGTTTATTTGTCCAGAACAACTGATTAATATTACATCTTTTATGTATGTTAATTAATTGCAAAGTAATATATAACTTGGTGTAGTAGGATATATAATGTAGTTTAAATGTAGCGAAGGAGAGTTTCATGGTATATATTAAGTTAGCTACATAACTCAATTAACTGACAATATTTTAGCCGTGACTGTAAAATTTTAGAAAGGCTAATTCTTGTTTTTATTTATTTTTTGCTAAAGTTGTTTTCTAAAAACATTAACATTCATCTTGGGTATGATGACACAACATTCAGAACAAGTGTTTAGTGGCGCTACGTTTTGTTAAGGAATTAAGTTCATTAGACTCAATAATAGACGTGAATAAATTATCTATGAACAGTCTTACTTGCTGCTATGACCACTCTACATGTAATATTCGTCTCTTCTTATTATTATGCAGTGATTTCTCGAATTTTAAAAACTTCAACAAAAATGGACCAATCTGTCAAGTAGCTTTAACACTTTCACCAGGTCCAGACTACACTCTCACCAGGTCCACACTACACCCTCACCAGGTCCAGACTACACTCTCACCAGGTCCACACTACACCCTCACCAGGTCCAGACTACACTCTCACCAGGTCCACATTACACTATCACCAGGTCCACACTACGCTCTCACTAGGTCCACACTACACTATCACCAGGTCCACACTACACTATCACGAGGTTCACACTATACCCTCAGCAGGTCTACACTACACTGTCACCAGGTCCACACTACACTATCACCAGGTCCACACTACACTATCACCATGTCCACACTACACTATCCCCAGGTGCACACTACATTCTTACCAGATCCACACTACACTATCACCAGGTCCACACTACACTATCACCAGGTCCACACTACTCTCTCACCAGGTCCAAACTACACTATCACCAGGTCCACACTACACTATCACCAGATCCACAATACACTCACTAGGTCGAGACTACACTCTCACCGGGTCCACACTACACTCTCACCAGCTCCAGACTACACTCTCGCCGGGTCCAGACTACACTCTCACCAGGTCCAGACTACACTCTCGCTAGGTCCAGACTACACTTTCAATACGTCCAGACTACACTCTCACCAGGTCCACACTACACTATCACGAGGTTCACACTACTCTCACCAGGTCCAGACTACACTCTCACCAGGTTCAATCTACACTATCACCAGGTCCACATTACACTCTCACCACGTCCTCACTACATTCTCACCAGGTCCACACTGCACTCTTACCAAGTCCACACTACATTCTCAACAGATCTACACTACACTCTCACCAGGTCCACACTACGCTCTCTTCATTCCTTTCTGCTGTTTTTAAGTAGCTATTCCCTTTTTGCTCTGATTAAAATAACAAAAAATAAAAATGGGATTTATAACAAAAATTTCTGTAAGTTTGATGAAGATCTCGACTATTTACAATTAGCGATCCTCTCTATTCCTTGCAGGAATTTCTCAACCAAATTCACCCAGTTAGGTGAAAAATACACAGAAGACTAAGTTTATGTTATTAATCCCGTGAGGAGGATGGCGACAAAGATAACATGCCCAGACATGTTCTGCATATATCAAAAATTAAAAATTAAACAAAATCATTATCTTTAATATTCTTTGATGATAGCGTGACCATAGTGTTGGTATTGTAACCTTGTCTAAACTCTCCAGACTGAAGAATAGGTAGTTGAAATGAAGTTAAAATTCTTCATGTATCCTCTGATACAATGATAAAATGATAAGCCTTGATATATAAAAAATATATATAAAAAGGTTTTAAGACACATGTGCAACATCTGGGTATCTTTATTGTTAAACGTTTCGCCATCCAGTGGCTTTATCAATACAAATTCCGGGACAAGTTATATCCCGGAATTTGTATTGATAAAGCCACTGAATGGCGAAACGTCTACAATAAAGATACCCAGATGTTGCATATGTGTCTTAATTTCATCTTGTCGGTATTATATACCATTCTTTCACAAAAAGGTTTTAGATGGTAGTATAAGAAAGTCCCATAATTGATGGTGATGATGTGTTTGATGATGATGTGATTGATGGTGGTGATATGTGTGAACGACATCATCCAAAGAATGGTTCTGAAAACCGACAAGTTGAAGAATTGAGACATGAAACGTATGGGAATCTTTAGTGAAGACACGTTTTGCCACACAGTGGCTTCATCAGTCCAGTACAAAGCAGGAAGGTATAAGGAGAGGATGAGTTTGAGGTAATCACTCCCTCAGCCTGGAGTCGATATGTTCAGTCCATCATTCTTGTAGGAAGTACAGCATAGGGCCAAAGAGGTGGCTTATATACTGCAGTCACGTTAGACCAAGCAGGAGGAGGCGGGATCACAGTGGGACCTGTCACTAGTGTAAGTAGATCGTCGTCCAAAGGTTGGATAAGTGTTGAAGAATTCTCTGTATCAAAATCACATGATGTTGTAGTGTCTGACAGATGTGATGAATGGTTTTGAAAACCGACTTTGTATTGGACTGATGAAGCCACTGTGTGGCGAAACGTTTCTTCAGTAAAGATTCCCATACGTTGCATAAGTGTCTCAATTCTTCAACTTTCGGTTTTCAAAACCATTCATTTGATGATGTCGTTCACGCATATCATCACCATCAATCACATCATCATCAAACACATCATCGCCATCAATCACATTATCACCATCAATCACATCATCAACATCAGTCACATCACTATCAACCACATCATCACCATCAGTCACATCATCACCATGAATCACATCATCACCATCAATTATGCGACTTTCTTATACTACCATCTAAAACATTTTTAGATATTTTTTATATATCAAGGCTTATCATTTTATCATTGTATAAGAGGATATATGAAGACTTAAGTTCATTCCAAATACCTATTCTTCAGTCTCGAGAGTTTAGACAAGGTTTGAACACTTGTCCAACCTTCGGACAAAGACCTACTTACACTACTTACACTGTGATCCCGCCTCCTGCTGCTTCAACTGCAGTATATAAGTCACCTGTTTGGCCCTATGCTGTGAGGGACCGATTACCTCAAACTCCTCCTCTCCTTATTCCTTCCGGCTTCGTAGTGGACTGTGGCGAAACGTTTCTTCAATAAAGATTCCCATATGTTGCATAAGTGTCTTAATTCTTCGACATCATCCTACACATCTCTAATAAAAAATTTAAGCTTTCCCGAAATGTCCGAAATGCTAAGAAATCAAAATTGTCATTAATATTTGCGATCACTGTCAGCCTCAGAGTTATCTCTGAGTTGCCAGACCTTGCTACGTGGAGGCCAGTGGTTCGTCTTTAAGGTCCACCCACTCACTTGCTGTGTTTTTGATGCTTTCCTCAGGTCCATGTGTCCAGGAGTCCATCTGTGTCCCCTCAGATGTTCTACCTTCCCCACTTTCCCAAGGTCTGCCTTTGTAACCAGTATCTCCTTCTTTCCCAGGCCCATGTGTCCAGGAGTCCATCTGTCCGCCTCAGATATTCTCCCTTCCCCACTTTCCCAAGGTCTGCCTTTGTAACCAGTATCTCCTTCTTTCCCAGGCCCATGTGTCCAGGAGTCCATCTGTCCGCCTCAGATATTCTCCCTTCCCCACTTTCCCAAGGTCTGCCTTTGTAACCAGTATCTCCTTCTTTCCCAGGTCCATGTGTCCAGGAGTCAATCTGTCCGCCTCAGATGTTCTCCCTTCCCCACTTTCCCAAGGTCTGCCTCAGCAATCAGTATCTCCTTCTTTCCCAGGTCCATGTGTCCAGGAGTCAATCTGTGTCCCCTCAGATATTCTCCCTTCCCCACTTTCCCAAGGTCTGCCTTTGTAACCAGCATCTCCTTCTTTCACAGGTCCATGTGTCCAGGAGTCAATCTGTCCGCCTCAGATATTCTCCCTTCCCCACTTTCCCAAGGTCTCCCTCAGCAACCAGTGTCTCCTTCTTTCCCAGGTCCATGTGTCCAGGAGTCAATCTGTGTCCCCTCAGATATTCTCCCTTCCCCACTTTCCCAAGGTCTGCCTTTGTAACCAGTATCTCCTTCTTTCACAGGTCCATGTGTCCAGGAGTCAATCTGTCCGCCTCAGATATTCTCCCTTCCCCACTTTCCCAAGGTCTGCCTCAGCAACCAGTATCTCCTTCTTTCCCAGGTCCATGTGTCCAGGAGTCAATCTGTCCGCCTCAGATATTCTCCCTTCCCCACTTTCCCAAGGTCTGCCTTTGTAACCAGTATCTACTTCTTTCCCAGGTCCATGTGTCCAGGAGTCCATCTGTCCGCCTCAGAAATCCCCCCTTCCCCACTTCCCCAAGGTGTTCTCGCTTTTCCCAGGTCCATGTGTCCAGGAATCCATCTGTGGGCCCCCGGATGTCCCCCATGCCTCACTTTCCTTAGGATATCTTCCAGTCTCAGCCTTCCCCAGGTTATCTATCCCGAAGTCAGCTCAGCCACCCTCAGTGATCTAGCCAGATGAGAAAGAGGCCTTGTCTAGCTGGTCTACGGTAGAGACTGTCCAGGTAGATGGAATTACAGGAGGGGACACGCAGAAAACTGCGTCCTGTAATTATACCCACCAAGACAGTCTAGACAGTCTAGACGCAGCCAAGCTAACGTCCAGTTCGCCCACCAAGGCCTGGACACTCAGTGAAGTTTTGGAAGTTCTATTTATATTATACAATTTTTCTACGTTAAATATAAGATTTTTTTTACTTATTTAGCAGTTTAAATGTGTTTGTTAATGTTTTTGTGTATGTTGATGAGTGCTCGTTTGTTAGTGTGTTTGTCCACCTCCACGAGAACTGTAATAAGTTTTTAACTTCTTATTTTCATTTGGGTATTTATCCTATATATCCGCAAGACGCTCAATGGAAATATATCATTTTGTCTGACTTTTTAGGTTATCCTGGGTAATTTACGCATATGTTACTATGCATGATCATTTGTGTAACTATTTATGTATATTTGTACCTAAATAAACTTACACACACTCTTATTTTCACGCTCATTTGCACATTTCTGCAACGGCAGCCTGCGTGGTCACCATCACTCATACACACACAAAACAACGCACGTGCGCGCGCGCACACACACACACACACACATACACACACATACACACACATACACACACAGATACATACACACACACACACACACACACACACACACACACACACACACACACACACACACACACACACACACACACACACACACACACACACACACACACACACAACCTGACGACACTGGAGGACAGGAGAGATAGGGGGGACATGATAACGACATACAAAATACTGAGAGGAATTGACAAGGTGGACAAAGACAGGATGTTCCAGAGATTGGACACAGTAACAAGGGGACACAGTTGGAAGCTGAAGACACAGATGAATCACAGGGATGTTAGGAAGTATTTCTTCAGCCACAGAGTAGTCAGTAAGTGGAATAGTTTGTGAAGTGATGTAGTGGAGGCAGGATCCATACATAGCTTTAAGCAGAGGTATGATAAAGCTCACGGCTCGGGGAGAGTGACCTAGTAGCGATCAGTGAAGAGGCGGGGCCAGGAGCTCGGACTCGACCCCCGCAACCTCAACTAGGTGAGTACAACTAGGTGAGTACACACACATACACACACAAACACACACACACATACACACACACACGCACACACACACACACACACATACACACACACATACACACACACATGCACACACACACACACACATAAACACATACACACATACACACATACAGACACACACACACACACACACACACACACACATACACACACACACACACACTCACACACACACACACACACACACACACACACGCACATACACACATACACACACACATAAATATACACAAATTTATACCCATTCATATATGCGCTCTCCCTTATGGTTGTTAAAATTATGTTTGTTTTCTCAAATTAAAATGGAAAAGTTGGAGGCAGAAAAAATGAGACTTGCTCAATGTTGGAGAAATCAGGATCTTTATATATATTTCTATATTCTGATGGAGAATATTGATTTTTGGCATTTTGAAGACATTCATTTTGAAAGGTGTGAAAAGTGACTAGTTTGAGGCACTTTTGGGTAAAGTAAAGAAGACACTCATGAATTATCTTATGGAAGATAAAGTTTAACTACAAAACTTGATTAAAAAAACTGTGAAGTTTCTCTCTTTTCTAACATTTTCACTTCTCTAACTTCTTCATGTTTATAAGTAACTAGTGTGCTTCTGTACACTGGTCAGTACGACTCTCCTGCACAGTGGTCAGTACGACTCTCCTGTACACTGGTCAGTACGACTCTCCTGCACACTGGTCAGTACGACTCTCCTGCACACTGGTCAGTACGACTCTCCTGTACACTGGTCAGTACGACTCTCCTGCACACTGGTCAGTACGACTCTCCTGTACACTGGTCAGTACGACTCTCCTGTACACTGGTCAGTACGACTCTCCTGCACACTGGTCAGTACGACTCTCCTGCACACTGGTCAGTACGACTCTCCTGCACACTGGTCAGTACGACTCTCCTGCACACTGGTCAGTACGACTCTCCTGTACACTGGTCAGTACGACTCTCCTGCACACTAGTCAGTACGACTCTCCTGTACACTGGTCAGTACGACTCACGTGCACACTAGTCAGTACGACTCTCCTGTGCACTGGTCAGTACGACTCTCCTGGACACTGGTCAGCAGGACTCTCCTGCACACTAGTCAGTACGACTCTCCTGTACACTGGTCAGTAGGACTCTCCTGCACACTAGTCAGTACGACTCTCCTGCACACTAGTCAGTACGACTCTCCTGCACACTAGTCAGTACGACTCTCCTGCACACTGGTCAGTACGACTCTCCTGCACACTGGTCAGTACGACTCTCCTGCACACTAGTCAGTACGACTCTCCTGCACACTGGTCAGTACGACTCTCCTGCACACTGGTCAGTACGACTCTCCTGCACACTGGTCAGTACGACTCTCCTGCACACTGGTCAGTACGACTCTCCTGCACACTGGTCAGTACGACTCTCCTGCACACTGGTCAGTACGACTCTCCTGCACACTAGTCAGTACGACTCTCCTGCACACTAGTCAGTACGACTCTCCTGCACACTGGTCAGTACGACTCTCCTGCACACTGGTCAGTACGACTCTCCTGCACACTGGTCAGTACGACTCTCCTGTACACTGGTCAGTACGACTCTCCTGCACACTGGTCAGTACGACTCTCCTGCACACTAGTCAGTACGACTCTCCTGCACACTGGTCAGTACGACTCTCCTGCACACTGGTCAGTACGACTCTCCTGCACACTAGTCAGTACGACTCTCCTGCACACTGGTCAGTACGACTCTCCTGCACACTGGTCAGTACGACTCTCCTGCACACTGGTCAGTACGACTCTCCTGCACACTAGTCAGTACGACTCTCCTGCACACTGGTCAGTACGACTCTCCTGCACACTGGTCAGTACGACTCTCCTGCACACTGGTCAGTACGACTCTCCTGCACACTAGTCAGTACGACTCTCCTGCACACTAGTCAGTACGACTCTCCTGCACACTAGTCAGTACGACTCTCCTGCACACTGGTCAGTACGACTCTCCTGCACACTGGTCAGTACGACTCTCCTGCACACTGGTCAGTACGACTCTCCTGCACACTGGTCAGTACGACTCTCCTGCACACTAGTCAGTACGACTCTCCTGCACACTGGTCAGTACGACTCTCCTGCACACTAGTCAGTACGACTCTCCTGCACACTGGTCAGTACGACTCTCCTGCACACTGGTCAGTACGACTCTCCTGCACACTGGTCAGTACGACTCTCCTGCACACTGGTCAGTACGACTCTCCTGCACACTGGTCAGTACGACTCTCCTGCACACTGGTCAGTACGACTCTCCTGCACACTGGTCAGTACGACTCTCCTGCACACTGGTCAGTACGACTCTCCTGCACACTGGTCAGTACGACTCTCCTGCACACTGGTCAGTACGACTCTCCTGCACACTGGTCAGTACGACTCTCCTGCACACTGGTCAGTACGACTCTCCTGCACACTGGTCAGTACGACTCTCCTGCACACTGGTCAGTACGACTCTCCTGCACACTGGTCAGTACGACTCTCCTGCACACTGGTCAGTACGACTCTCCTGCACACTGGTCAGTACGACTCTCCTGCACACTGGTCAGTACGACTCTCCTGCACACTGGTCAGTACGACTCTCCTGCACACTGGTCAGTACGACTCTCCTGCACACTGGTCAGTACGACTCTCCTGCACACTGGTCAGTACGACTCTCCTGCACACTGGTCAGTACGACTCTCCTGCACACTGGTCAGTACGACTCTCCTGCACACTGGTCAGTACGACTCTCCTGCACACTGGTCAGTACGACTCTCCTGCACACTGGTCAGTACGACTCTCCTGCACACTGGTCAGTACGACTCTCCTGCACACTGGTCAGTACGACTCTCCTGCACACTGGTCAGTACGACTCTCCTGCACACTGGTCAGTACGACTCTCCTGCACACTGGTCAGTACGACTCTCCTGCACACTGGTCAGTACGACTCTCCTGCACACTGGTCAGTACGACTCTCCTGCACACTGGTCAGTACGACTCTCCTGCACACTGGTCAGTACGACTCTCCTGCACACTGGTCAGTACGACTCTCCTGCACACTGGTCAGTACGACTCTCCTGCACACTGGTCAGTACGACTCTCCTGCACACTGGTCAGTACGACTCTCCTGCACACTGGTCAGTACGACTCTCCTGCACACTGGTCAGTACGACTCTCCTGCACACTGGTCAGTACGACTCTCCTGCACACTGGTCAGTACGACTCTCCTGCACACTGGTCAGTACGACTCTCATGCACACTGGTCAGTGCGACTCTCTTGCACACTGTCATGGTCAGTCGTGTCGTCATATATTATACAATTATTGTTGCTTTGTAATTTACTGCGATGTATCATTGTTAACATATATTATACCTTGATGGTCTGGCACACAATGTTATTTCTTTAATCTTAATGTTTATACCATAACAAATACTTAATGTTAATGTTTAGGTGAAGTTAACGTGGTATGTGAACATCGTGCAGATCATAACAATTAAAAGTAGTAAACTTCTGTTTGTGAGTAACTGCTAACTTAAAATATTTTCAGTTAGGAAAACTTTCTTAAAAGATGCAGTGATATAATATTTAATCAAAAGAAGGATGGGATATAATGATATAAGGATGATCTGGTATGGGATATAAGGATGATCTGGTATGGGATATAAGGATGATCTGGTATGGGATATAAGGATGATCTGGTATGGGATATAAGGATGATCTGGTATGGGATATAAGGATGATCTGGTATGGGATATAAGGATGATCTGGTATGGGATATAAGGATGATCTGGTGTGGGATATAAGGATGATCTGGTATGGGATATAAGGATGATCTGGTATGGGATATAAGGATGATCTGGTGTGGGATATAAGGATGATCTGGTATGGGATATAAGGATGATCTGGGATATGGATGATCTGGTGTGGGATATAAGGATGATCTGGTATGGGATATAAGGATGATCTGGTGTGGGATATAAGGATGATCTGGTGTGGGATATAAGGATGATCTGGTGTGGGATATAAGGATGATCTGGTGTGGGATATAAGGATGATCTGGTATGGGATATAAGGATGATCTGGTATGGGATATAAGGATGATCTGGTGTGGGATATGGTGGTGTGGGATATAAGGATGATCTGGTATGGGATATAAGGATGATCTGATATAGGATGGGATATAAGGATGATCTGGTATGGGATATAAGGATGATCTGGTATGGGATATAAGGATGATCTGGATATAAGGATGATCTGGTATGGGATATTGGATATAAGGATGATCTGGTATGGGATATAAGGATGATCTGGTGTGGGATATAAGGATGATCTGGTGTGGGATATAAGGATGATCTGGTATGGGATATAAGGATGATCTGGTATGGGATATAAGGATGATCTGGTATGGGATATAAGGATGATCTGGTGTGGGATATAAGGATGATCTGGTATGGGATATAAGGATGATCTGGTGTGGGATATAAGGATGATCTGGTGTGGGATATAAGGATGATCTGGTATGGGATATAAGGATGATCTGGTGTGGGATATAAGGATGATCTGGTATGGGATATAAGGATGATCTGGTGTGGGATATAAGGATGATCTGGTATGGGATATAAGGATGATCTGGTATGGGATATAAGGATGATCTGGTATGGGATATAAGGATGATCTGGTATGGGATATAAGGATGATCTGGTGTGGGATATAAGGATGATCTGGTGTGGGATATAAGGATGATCTGGTGTGGGATATAAGGATGATCTGGTATGGGATATAAGGATGATCTGGTATGGGATATAAGGATGATCTGGTATGGGATATAAGGATGATCTGGTGTGGGATATAAGGATGATCTGGTATGGGATATAAGGATGATCTGGTATGGGATATAAGGATGATCTGGTATGGGATATAAGGATGATCTGGTATGGGATATAAGGATGATCTGGTATGGGATATAAGGATGATCTGGTATGGGATATAAGGATGATCTGGTATGGGATATAAGGATGATCTGGTGTGGGATATAAGGATGATGGGATATAAGGATGATCTGGGATGGGATATAAGGATGATCTGGTATGGGATATAAGGATGATCTGGTATGGGATATAAGGATGATCTGGTATGGGATATAAGGATGATCTGGTATGGGATATAAGGATGATCTGGTATGGGATATAAGGATGATCTGGTATGGGATATAAGGATGATCTGGTATGGGATATAAGGATGATCTGGTATGGGATATAAGGATGATCTGGTATGGGATATAAGGATGATCTGGTATGGGATATAAGGATGATCTGGTATGGGATATAAGGATGATCTGGTATGGGATATAAGGATGATCTGGTATGGGATATAAGGATGATCTGGTATGGGATATAAGGATGATCTGGTGTGGGATATAAGGATGATCTGGTGTGGGATATAAGGATGATCTGGTGTGGGATATAAGGATGATCTGGTATGGGATATAAGGATGATCTGGTGTGGGATATAAGGATGATCTGGTATGGGATATAAGGATGATCTGGTATGGGATATAAGGATGAGCTGGTGATCTGGTGTGGGATATAAGGATGATCTGGTGTGGGATATAAGGATGATCTGGTGTGGGATATAAGGATGATCTGGTGTGGGATATAAGGATGATCTGGTATGGGATATAAGGATGATCTGGTATGGGATATAAGGATGATCTGGTATGGGATATAAGGATGATCTGGTATGGGATATAAGGATGATCTGGTGTGGGATATAAGGATGATCTGGTGTGGGATATAATGATATAAGGATGATCTGGTATGGGATATAAGGATGATCTGGTATGGGATATAAGGATGATCTGGTATGGGATATAAGGATGATCTGGTGTGGGATATAAGGATGATCTGGTGTGGGATATAAGGATGATCTGGTGTGGGATATAAGGATGATCTGGTATGGGATATAAGGATGATCTGGTATGGGATATAAGGATGATCTGGTGTGGGATATAAGGATGATCTGGTGTGGGATATAAGGATGATCTGGTATGGGATATAAGGATGATCTGGTGTGGGATATAAGGATGATCTGGTATGGGATATAAGGATGATCTGGTATGGGATATAAGGATGATCTGGTGTGGGATATAAGGATGATCTGGTATGGGATATAAGGATGATCTGGTGTGGGATACAAGGATCATCTGGTATGGGATATAAGGATGATCTGGTATTGGATATAAGGATGATCTGGTATGGGATATAAGGATGATCTGGTGTTGGATATAAGGATGATCTGGTGAGGGATATAAGGTGGGATATAAGGATGATCTGGTATGGGATATAAGGATGATCTGGTATGGGATATAAGGATGATCTGGTATGGGATATAAGGATGATCTGGTATGGGATATAAGGATGATCTGGTGTGGGATATAAGGATGATCTGGTATGGGATATAAGGATGATCTGGTATGGGATATAAGGATGATCTGGTATGGGATATAAGGATGATCTGGTATGGGATATAAGGATGATCTGGTGTGGGATATAAGGATGATCTGGTATGGGATATAAGGATGATCTGGTATGGGATATAAGGATGATCTGGTATGGGATATAAGGATGATCTGGTATGGGATATAAGGATGATCTGGTATGGGATATAAGGATGATCTGGTATGGGATATAAGGATGATCTGGTATGGGATATAAGGATGATCTGGTATGGGATATAAGGATGATCTGGTATGGGATATAAGGATGATCTGGTATGGGATATAAGGATGATCTGGTATGGGATATAAGGATGATCTGGTATGGGATATAAGGATGATCTGGTATGGGATATAAGGATGATCTGGTATGGGATATAAGGATGATCTGGTATGGGATATAAGGATGATCTGGTATGGGATATAAGGATGATCTGGTATGGGATATAAGGATGATCTGGTGTGGGATATAAGGATGATCTGGTATGGGATATAAGGATGATCTGGTATGGGATATAAGGATGATCTGGTATGGGATATAAGGATGATCTGGTATGGGATATAAGGATGATCTGGTATGGGATATAAGGATGATCTGGTATGGGATATAAGGATGATCTGGTATGGGATATAAGGAAGTAGATCACATCAAACTCAAGACACAACACAATGAAACATTAGAACAACTTAGGCAACACACCTGAGGTGACCAACACAATTCCTCACGAAACTACTTATTTCAGCATAATTTAATCTCGTGTATTTACATTGTGGCCAAAAAAATTAACAAGCAGTTCATTAACTATCCATTATTGCAAATTATCATTAACTCTCAAAATTTCATCTCATCTTCAACATGAATCTTTACAACTCATCATCAACCATCTCTTACCACAACTCACTATAAACCATTCATAATCCTAACTCACTATAAACCATCTATCACCACAATTCCCCATCAACTATCCATTACCTTAACTCATCAGCCATCCATCCCCACAGCTCACCATCAACCATCCATCACTTCAGCTCACAATAAACCATACATCACCACTACTCACTCTAAAATATCCATCATCACAATGCACCATCATCCATCCATAGCCAAAAATTGCCATCAACCATCCATCACCACAACTCACTATCAACCATCCATAACCACAACTCACTATCATCCGTCCATAACCACAACACAACTTACCATCAAGTCGACACATTGTAAACTATCCATCACCACAACTCGCTGTCAACCATCCATCACAACTCACCCCAACCATTCACCACCACAACTCACTACCAACCATCCACATTATATACAACAGGACTCACATATGTCTATATAGGAGTGAGAAACGTTTAGTGTTTTATGTGGATGTTCAATGAATGTTCTGTTCAAGATCAAAATGTTCTGTTTCTAATCAACATGTTTATTAAAATTTCTGAATCACTTCAACGTGCTCAGTACGTGTTCTGTTTCAGATCTACATTGTATGTGAATATAAAGTTAAGAAAATTTTCCAACCAGCTTGAATTTCTTAGGATAAACCTATCTTGAATTTATTAGTTGCTAGCATAAGAAAATCTTGCCACCATCTTCCCACATTTTTACTCAAGGGTACCTCATAGGTCCTTCATACCTTCCTTGTATGGTACCTCATAGGTTCCTCCTAACATGTGGTTGCTAATAAGTCCCTCGTAACCTATTATGAGGATGCCCATGCTATGCGTGACAGGCATGACAAATGTAGGCAAATACATAAGTGAGAGTCTTCTGGTATTCAAACTTTACCTCAACTCACGAGACTCGGTTAATAATAATTAATAACTCCTAAACAGTAAATTAAATATTAGCGTTCATATATATATATATATATATATATATATATATATATATATATATATATATATATATATATATATATATATATATATATATATATATATATATATATATATATATATTATATATATATATGTATATATAATAAAATTGTGAACATCATCTGTTATGAAAAACATTAATATCGGTAAGCTCTGCTTTCCCAAAATTCTAAAAGTGTTTTTTTTTTATGAGAAATCGGAATTGCGACCACTGTCAGCCTCAGAGTTATCTTTGAGTTACCAGACCTTGCCACGTGGAGGCCAGTGGTTCGTCTTTAAGGTCCACCCACCCACTTGCTGTGTTCTTGATGCTTTCCCCAGGTTCATGTGTCCAGGAGTCCATCTGTCCGCCTCAGACATTCTCCCTTTCCCACTTCCCCCAGGTCTGCCTCAACAACCAGTCTCCCTCGTTTTTCCCAGGTCTATGTGTCCAGGAGTCCATCTGTCCGCCTCAGATATTCCCCCTTCCCCACTTCCCCAGGGTATTCTCGCTTTTCCCAGGTCCATGTGTCCAGGAATCCATCCGTGGGCCCCCGGATGTCTTCCCTTCCTCACTTCCCTTAGGTTATATACCAGTCTCAGCCTTCCCCAGGTTATTTATCCCGAAGTCAGCTCAGCCACCCCCAGTGATCTAGCCAGATGAGAACGAGGCCTTGTCTAGCTGGTCTACGGTAGAGACTGTCCAGGTGGGTGGAATTACAGGAGGGGACACGCAGAAAACTGCGTCCTGTAATTACACCACCAAGACAGTCTAGACCGTAAGTCAGCCAGACGCTGCCAAGCTACCGTCCAGTTCGGCCACCAAGGTCTGGCCACTCAATGAAATTTTGGGAGTTCTATTTATTTTATACAATTCATCTTCATTAATATATATTTATTGTACTTAATCAATAGTTTAAGTGTGTTTATGAATGTTTTATTCTGCGTGGATGAATGTTCGTGTATTAATCTCTATGTCCACCTCCACCAGAACTATAACAAGTGTTGAACTGTATGTTTTTATTTCGTTATTAGTCTTATGTATATGTAATACGAGCAGTTACAAGAGTCCGGCACAATGGAAATAAGTTACTTTGTCTGACTTTTTTGGGGTTATCCTGGGTAATTTACACATATTTTATTGTGTATAATAATTTGTGTAACTGTATGTATGTGTACCTGCACCTAAATAATCTTACTTATGCACACACACTTATTTTCACACTCATTTGCGCATTTCCACAACCACGGCGTGTGCGTTGTTTTGTACGTGTATGAACACGTACAAAACAACGCACACGCTCACACACACACACACATGCATATGTATAACACACACTGATCGCCTCGTACACTAATATGCTCGTAATCACACACACACACACACACACACACACACACACACACACACACACACACACACACACACACACACACACACACACACACACACACACACACACACACACACACACACACACACACACACACGTCCATCTATACCACACGCACATATGTACTCAAATTTGTATCCATTTATATATGCAGTCTCCCTCACGGTTGTTAAAATTATGTTTGTGTTTTCAAAATAAAGTCGAGAAGTTGTGGGTAGAAAAAAATCAGACTTCCTCAAGTTAGGGAACTCAGGAACTTTATATATTTCAATATTCTGATGAAGAATGTTGGTTCTCGCCATGTTGAAGACATCCATTGTGGGTCAGGTACAGAAAACTCTACCATGAATTATCTTTTGGAAGACAAAGTTCTATAAATCATTTTTAAACAATTTAACTAATTTCTTTCTATTCTCACATTTCACTTGTCTAACATCTAGACCATCATAAAACATTACCCCCCCCACGGACTATAAACATTATGGGATGAAAATAAAAACTAGCAGCTGGGGATATTCGTTCCCTTGACATGGACAACTAATATGGTGGGTCTTACCCACTGGTCAGTGCGTCTCCGACTTACTAAGATTCTACATTATAATGTCATGTTCTGTGATGTGTAAATGTTAGCAGAATTATAAAATTAATGTTGCATTGTAATATACCGCGATGTTTAATTGTTAGTATGTATTATACCTTGAACAGTGTACGACACAATGTTGTTTCTTCAACATTAATGTTTATGCCATTAAGAATGCTTAATGTTTAAGGGGTATTTTCGTTGTAATAACTGGTAACATAACTATTTTTTAGTTGGTTAAATTTTTTTTTAAAAGTTGTTGTGATTCATAAATCAAATAAAATCTTAGACTTACGTTGCAGAAGTGATGAGAAAAATAACATAAAAAAAGAAAACCAGAAGTATTTTTTTTTAAATAAAGCATTTGAGGATTGGCAAGAGTTCTGGAAGAAAGTTGAGGAGTATCAAGAGTTCTGGAAGAAAGTTGAGGAGTATCAAGAGCTGTGAAAGAAAGTTGAGGAGTGGCAAGAGCTCCGGAAGAGAGTTGAGGAGTGGCAAGAGCTCCGGAAGAGAGTTGAGGAGTAGCAAGAGCTCTGGAAGAGAGTTGAGGAGTGGCAAGAGCTCCGGAAGAGAGTTGAGGAGTGGCTTCAAATTTTTACCAATCGTTTGGTTTTCCGACCAAACGGCTCACACTGTTTTGGTTGACGTAAATCCTGGTTTATCAGTTTTATTGAATGAATAGTGACATTCACTTTTCATTCAATAACTAATGAATGCTCCTTCTGATTGTCTTCACATTATTAGTAACGAAATATTGTATAATAAAGATAATAACACATTTGTTTACTTTGAATAAATGAAAATTAAAAATTTTAATGAAAGTTTAAAAACTTGGAATCAGATCAGTTACTCGAGATTGTTTCTTTTTTTGATGCGTTTAACTTTTATCATTGATGAACTTTATTAAAACACAGTTTTCTTTAACATTGATCTTATATAAGTTTAAATTTCCCAATTTCATTAAGTAAATTGCTTCCCATATAATAACTAGTGAATGTGTCTTCTGATCAACTCAAAAACACAATTATTAATCAATCTTAAGTTTTTTGGATTAGTTTTGAGCCGCAATAGTAAATGCAATAGTAATTATGAAAGAAAATGATTACCAAGAAAAAAAAAGAAAAAATGAATAATCTCTTAGATGATACTGAAACCTATTCTAAACTTAGGAAAAATCCCCTAGAAACCGTTAACAGCAATTTCAATAAAACAATAAAACTTCTACTGAAAGGCAAAGATGAATTAGTCAAACAATTTACTTCCACTAATCCATCTTTACTTTACATGTATGGACTAATAAAAACACACAAACCAGGGAATCCAGTCAGACCAATTATTAGCTCCATAGGGTCAGTTTCATATAAATTATCCAAATGGCTTGTTGATATTTTGAGCCCTATTGTTGGCAAACTTTCTAACTTTAATGTTAAAAACAACATAGACTTGGTTGATAAATTAAGCTCCTTGACTGACTTAAATGATATTAACATGGTTAGTTTTGATGTTACTTCTTTGTTTACGAAAGTTCCTGTTGATGATTTATTAAGTTTCTTATCTGAAGAACTCGTTAACTATGATTTACCATTGCCAGTTCCTACTATCATTAAACTTATTAAACTTTGCATTGTTGATGCAAAATTTGTATTTAATGATAAGTTTTACACTCAGAAGTTTGGTATGGCAATGGGAAATCCTCTTTCACCTGTTCTTAGTAACCTATACATGGAATTTTTTGAAACAAGGTTGCTTAACACAATCCTCCCTAATAGAGCTAAATGGTTCAGATATGTTGATGATATTTTGTGTCTTATGCCCAAAAATGTAGATATACACCATTTTCTTGGAAAATTAAATAGCTTAGCCCATTCTATAAACTTTACTGTTGAGTTTGAAGAAAATAACTCATTGCCTTTTCTAGATGTTTTAATTATTAAGGGTAATAATGAATTCAAATTTAAAATTTACAGAAAACCTACAAATAACTGTTCCTATGTCCACTATTATTCCTCGCATCAAGATAGAGTCAAACTGTCTGTTTTCTCATCAATGTTTTTGAGAGCTTTACGAATTCATAGATGAGGAAATATCCAAAATTTATGAAATAGGTAATGATTTAAAATACCCAAGAAATGTAATTGATAAATCTTTTAAAGTTGCTAGAAACACTTTTTATAATCCAAAAAGGGGCAACCAGCCTTATTCAACTAAAAATATGTTGGTTCTCCCTTACCATGAAAACTTGGTTGATATGCCTTCTCTTCAAAAATCTTGATACAGTAAAAAAACTTTTGATAAAGAATTCCCCCCAAAATGCTGATGGATGTGTCTATAAGATTCCTTGTAAAATTTGCGATAAAGTTTATTACGGTCAAACTGGTAAAAATCTCGAACTAAGATTAAAACAACATAAATATAACATTAGAACTGGACAAGATTCCAATGCTCTATTTATTCATGTAAGAGATTTTAACCATCCAATTGATTTTCAAAAAGTTGAGAAAGTAGTATCAAGCAAGTCCATGGTCGACAGGAATATAATTGAATATTGTTTCATAAAAAGCAGTTTTGACAATAATATGAATATTTCCTTTGGTTTATATAAATTAGATCCATTTATAATTAATAGAATTTGGGAAGAATTTAATAATACACTGGACAAATAATTTTTAAATTTTTCTTGGGTAGAATAGCTTGGGGGTGAGGTGTGGAAAGGACCTATCCAAGTTGGCTCGCCGCGCGTCACGTGTTAAACCGTTGTGGGATCTGATAGTGAGGTGCTGGCCGGACCCCTTATATAGCTTCCTTGGATGCTTCACTTTCATAGTTCCTTGATAATGTGAGTAGTCACGAAAGCGCTTGGAATTTCTCTATTCTTTCAGAGTGGTTGTATATATTTTGCATATTTTGAAATCACCTGTTTACTGTGATCTTATTGCATATATATATATATATATATATATATATATATATATATATATATATATATATATATATATATATATATATATATATATATATATATATATATATATATATATATATATATATATATATATATATATATATATATATATATATATATATATATCATACCAAGTTTTTAAACAGACCAGGAGCATAATCAATCTAAAGATTTTCTGAAGCACCTTTACATGACATTGTTTACAAGTGACTACTAAATTAATCTAGGCTGTATAACACTTGACTCTATATCATATTTTATAAGACAGAACTCTTTTATGCTCCTCTCTATGACCTGGACCACTGCCCAGCTGGACGGGTCACTGCCCAGCTGGACGGGTCACTGCCCAGCTGGACGGGTCACTGCCCAGCTGGACGGGTCACTGCCCAGCTGGACGGGTCACTGCACACATGGTTAAAGATTGCATTCGACTTTTGTGATATCCTTCGATAAATACTGATGTTGGGCTAATCTAGCTTGAAGTGAGTTTTCTGACTGACTTTCATACGTTCCCTCTCATATTTCGCTCATCACAACTCTTATTGAGCCACAGTTGCCAAAAGCTCACATAATTTAAAGGACGTTAAACCTCTTGGTTAACGAAACATTGGACTAAGTTATCCTTAGCAAGCCACTGGATTAATAATACTAAACTTCATTTAAGGTATTCAATTAGCCCGCGACTGATAAAGATAGACATGATTAATAATGTAAGAAAGAAAACTAGAAAAAATGTTAAGATAAAGATATTCCAGCAAAACGCGGTTAAAAAAGGCAGTTTCAGTCTCTGAGAGACTAAATGAAAGTTGCAATACTGAATAATGGAAAAAAATAAAAACCCTATACGAAACTTTGGGGCACTTGGATAAGTGGCAGTAACTGGTCACTGCCTTCATAGAAGAGTCACAAAAAGGAGCAGATATAAAGTGTTAAGTGAAAGTGGAACACATCGTTAAGGTGACGAGGATCCTGGTATTAAATTAACTGTGAATTACAAGTAGCTGACAAGACCTTTACAATGGTTTTCCTTTTGTCAAAAATGTATAATTTATATAATGAATATGGGTGAGTGGGAATCTTGGCTGGATTTATAGACTGATCAGCCCGGAGCTGATTGCTGGATTGATCAATGGCAAGATGACCAGTATTGATCATTGATATCTTGATCAATGATTATTTCTGGTTTGATTCTTGTTAGGTTGATCACTGCCGAGCTCTTTATTGGT
>NC_091317.1:10694004-10791504 GCF_038502225.1 Cherax quadricarinatus
GTGGAAGATGTAGAGGGAGGGAGGGAAGGTGGAAGATGTAGAGGAAGGGAGGGAAGGAGGAAGATATAGAGGGAGGAATAGTAGAGGAAGATGGGTAAGGAGGGAGAGAAGGTAAGAGGGATGAGTGCAGGGTGAGACGGATGGTAGAAAGAAGGTAAATATGGAAGGAAGGAGGTAAATAGTAAGGAAAGATTATAAGGAAGTACACGAAGATGGAGGGAAGGACTGAAGGAGAGAGGCAGGTGGAGAGGGAAGGGAAGAGAGGTAAGGGAGAGGAGTGGAGGGAGGGAAAGGATGATAAAGTATGAGAGAGAGAGACAGGGTGATAAGAATGTTTCCTATTGACGGAGAGTATGCTGGAAGACACGACGGGAGGAAACGAACGTAAAGGAGAGGCAGAGGAGCTAAAGTAAGAATAAAGAATGGAAGGAAGGATGAAGGAATAACTCAATACAGAAGGAGAAAAGTAAAACTGAGGTAGATGGAGAGGACTGGAATATAAAATGAGCACTGAAGAATAAAGGGGAGCTAGGGCAAGAGCAAAGAAAAGAGTAGAGAGGGAGAGAACATAGGAAAGTGATTGGTAGGATGGGAGTGATGGAAGGAAGGATGGAGATTAAGAGAAAGTAGAATGGAATGAGGGAAGAATGTTTACACAGGAGGGAGGAAGGATAAATGAGAGGTTGGAAGAGAAGAAGGAAAGGTATGTGGGAGGAATAAGTAGGATATAGATAAAGGGAAGACCTGAAGATGGAAAAGGTAAAAACGTGAGGGAGAAACTTAATGATGGAAGGAGAGAGGAAAAGAGGGATGGACGGTGGAAGAGAGTGATGGAAAATGGGAAGGATGAGAGGAGGGAAGGAGAAAATAAAGTGAGAGAGGCTGGAAAATAGAGACAAGTTTTCAACAAAGTTAGTGAATTATTTCCACCTGTATCAACAGGTGGAAATAATTCAGTAAGGGAGGGAAGGAAGGGAGAGAGGGAGGGAGGGATGGAGGGAAGGGAGGGAAGGGAAGGGAGGGAGGGAGGGATCGACGGAGGGAAAGAAAAGAGAAAGAAATACAGAGAGAGACAGAGAGCGAGAGTGAGAGAGAGAGAGAGAGAGAGAGAGAGAGAGAGAGAGAGAGAGAGAGAGAGAGAGAGAGAGAGAGAGAGAGAGAGAGAGAGTAGGAATGGAAGGTAGAAGATTCAGAATGGGAGGGATAAAAGGAGAAAAGAAACTGAAAAGGAGATAGGTTAAAAGGTATTCAAGGGATGAAGAAGAGAGAGATAAGAAAGGAGAAAGCGACATAGAGAAGTAGGGAGAGAACAGAGGAGGGAGGGGGGAGGGAGGGAGGGAGGGAGGGAGAGAGAGAGAGAGAGGGAAGGAGGGAGCAGAGGAAGAGGAGTTGCACTGCTCATCAAAAACCGGTGGGGATTTGAGGAAATGGAAAGAATGGATGGAATGGGCGATAGGGTCTACATAGAAGGAACAATCCAGTTTGAGGGCCAAAAGTGTTAATTGCAGTAATATACAACCCACCGCAGAACTGCAGAAGGCCAAGAGAAGAACACGAAGAGAGCAACAGAGCAATGGTCGACACACTAGACGAGGTGACCAGAAGAGCTCACATGTGTAGAGCAAATTTACTACTTATGGGTGATTTCAATCACAAGGAGATTAACTGGGAAAACCTGGAGCCCCATGGGGGTCCCGAAACATGGAGAGGCAAGATGATGGATGTGGTACTGGATAACCTCATGCATCAACATGTTAGAGACACTACTAGAGAGAGAGGTGAGGATGATCCAACATGACTAGACCTAGTATTCACCTTGAGTAGCTCGGATATCGAGGATATCACATATGAAAGGCCCTTTGAAGCTAGTGATCATGTGGTTTTGTGTTTTGAATACATAGTTGAGCTACAAGTGGAGAGGGTAGCAGGAATAGGGCAGGAAAAGCCAAACTACAAAAGGGAGGACTACACAGGCATGAGGAATTTCCTGCAAAACATTCAGTGGGAGAGAGAATTGGCAGGAAAACCAGTAAAAGAAGTGATGGACTATGTGACAACAAAATGCAAGGAGGCAGAGAGAGGTTTGCTTCCACGGAAAACAGAAATAATTGGAAATAAATGGTATAAAATACCGACACAATGGAAACATAAGCACATATGCAGTTTAACGTGATCCTTTATTGACAACGTTTCGCCCACACAGTGGGCTTTTTCAAGTCACAAACAGATCTACCTGGGGTGGAAGGTACGCGAGTATTTATAGTCAGGTTCAGAATGTTGAGGTCAGGTGGAGAATGCTGCAGCTGATGATCTACCGGGTGGGGTTATAGAGTCTTGGGTAGCTTGGCAGGGGTATTGGACAAGTTGTGAGCAGACCTTCTGCAGTGTTCTATGTTCTTATGTGGGATAGCGATGAAGAAGTTTCTTGGCAAGTGGTTCAGCTATGTTATAGAAGCTTTACGTGTTTCTCTTTCGAAAATCACCTCTTTCAACAGACTTTTGGTCTACCCATGGGCTGGAAACATAAACACATATGCAGTTTAATGTGATCCTTTATTGACAACGTTTCACCCACACAGTGGGCTTTTTCCAAGTCACAGACAGATCTACCTGGGGTGGAAGGTACGGGAGCATTTATAGTCAGGTTCAGAATGTTGAGATCAGGTGGAGAATGCTGCATCTGATGATCCACTGGGTTGGGTTATAGAGTCTTGGGTAGCTTTCGGGGGTATTGGACACGTTGTGAGTAGACCTTCTGCAGTGTTCTATGTTCTTATGTGGGATAGCGATGAAGAAGTTTCTTGGCAAGTGGTTCAGCTATGTTATAGAAGCCATTGTTCTGGTTGAAATTGTTGGTTATAGAGATAAGCGATGATTCCAGGATTCTTCGGTATTGAGTGTTGTCTTCTGTGGCGATAAGTCTTGAGTTTCTGTTGTTAATTAAATGGTTGTGTGAATTGCGATGTTATTCACAGGCATTCCTTGTATCGTCAGTTCTGCTTGCGTATTGGTGTTCTGAAATACGTGTTTGGAGGTCTCTTGATGTTTCGCCCACGTATAATTTGTTGCAGTCATTACAAGGGATTATGTTAGGTAAGACACATATGCAACAGTTAGGTATCTTTATTTTGAAACGTTTCGCCTACACAGTAGGCTTCTTCAGTCGAGTACAGAAAAGTTGATAGAAGCAGAAGATACTTGAAGACGATGTAATCGTCCATCACCCTTAAAGTTTTGAGGTGGTCAGTCGTCCATCAGTCTGGAGAAGAGCATTGTTCCGTTCTCTGAAACAATATGAAGTTGAAGTGACAGGATGGAGCCTTAAATAGTGCCAGGAGGTGAGACGTAGGTTGCTTTGGGAGGTCAGGTCCCTCTCAAACCCAGCCGTTCTCACTAGTAGAGGTTGTCGAAGTTGATGGTCTGTACCAAGATACCCTTGTGTTGCAGTGTCTGACAGAATGAACATTAAAATGGTATAAAATACCTACAGATTGTTAGGTAAGACACATATGCAACAGTTAGGTATCTTTATTTCGAAACGTTTCGCCTACACAGTAGGCTTCTTCAGGCGAGTACAGAAAAGTTGATAGAAGCAGAAGATACTTGAAGACGATGTAATCAGTCCATCACCCTTAAAGTTTTGAGGTGTCTGACAGTGTCTGTCAGACACTGCAACACAAGGGTATCTTGGTACAGACCATCAACTTCGACAACCTCTACTAGTGAGAACGGCTGGGTTTGAGAGGGACCTGGCCTCCCAAAGCAACCTACGTCTCACCTCCTGGCACTATATAAAGCTCCATCCTGTCACTTCAACTTCATATTGTTTCAGACAACGGAACAATGCTCTTCTCCAGACTGAGGGACTGACCACCTCAAAACTTTAAGGGTGATGGACTGATTACATCGTCTTCAAGTATCTTCTGCTTCTATCAACTTTTCTGTACTCGACTGAAGAAGCCTACTGTGTAGGCGAAACGTTTCGAAATAAAGAAACCTAACTGTTGCATATGTGTCTTACCTAACAATCTGTCGGTATTTTATACCATTTTAATGTTCACAAGGGATTATGTTAGGTAAGACACATATGCAACAGTTAGGTATCTTTATTTCGAAACGTTTCGCCTACACAGTAGGCTTCTGCAGTCGAGTACAGAAAAGTTGATAGAAGCAGAAGATACTTGAAGACGATGTAATCAGTCCATCACCCTTAAAGTTTTGAGGTGGTCAGTCCCTCAGTCTGGAGAAGAGCATTGTTTCATAGTCTGAAACAATATTGTTTCAGACTATGTGTCAGAGTGGCCGCCTGTGACAAGCGGGGTTCTACAGGCGTCAGTCCTAGGACCTGTGCTGTTTTTGGTATATATGAATGACATGACGGAAGCGGAATAGTGTGGGAAGTGATGTAGTGGAGGCAGGATCCATATATAGCTTCAGTAAGAGGTATGATAAAGCTAGTAGAGCAGGAAGAGTGACCTAGTAGCGACAAGTGAAGAGGCGGGGCCAGGAGCTGTGACTCGACCCCTGTAACCACAACTAGGTGAGTACATGCACACACGTGCGCGCGCACACACAACCATGTGAAATAAATATAGAAGACAAAGGACCAAGGAGATTAACCGAAGAACCAGAAACGAATATGCGATGGTAAGGAGGGAAGTCCAGGTGCATGTATGATCTAGCATCGAAAGCCAAATCTGACCCAAAGCTGTTGTACAGCTACATCAGGAGAAAAACAAGAGTCAAGAACTAGGTAATCAGACTGAGGAAGTAAAGTTGGGAGATCAAAAGAAACGTACAAGAAGTATGTGAAGAGCTCAACACGAAAGTTAAGTATTTTCAGTGGAGACAGATAGGATTCCAGCAAACTGGGATGGTAGGGTACAACATGTGTTGGACACACTACACACAACTGAGGAGGAGGTGAAGAGGCTGTTAACTCAACTAGATACCTCAACTGCGATAGGGTCAGACAACATCTCTCCATAGGTCCTGAGAAAAGGAGCCAGCGGCACTGTGTGTGCAACTAACAACAATCTTCAAAACATCTGTTGAAAAGAGCAAGTACTAAGGTGTGGAAGATAAATGTAACCTCAGTCTTTAAGAAAGGAGACAGATAGGCACCATTAAATTACAGATGAATATTACTGACATGTATAGTATGCAAATTCGTGGAATAGCTTGTTAGGAAAAGAGTGGCGGAGTACCTACAAAGGAATGATCTTATACACGATAACCAGCATGGTCTCAGGGAAAGGAAATCCTGTGTCACAGACTTAGTGGAGTTATACGACAATGTGACAGAAGTAAGGCAAGAAAGAAAGGGGTGGGTAGACTGCATTTTATTGTAGTATAAAAGGCTTTCAATACAGTTCCGCAGAAGAGATTAGTACAAAAGTTGGAGCAGGCATGAGTAACAGAAGAGGCACTGCAGAGGATTAGAGAATACCTGATATTAAGGAAACAGTGATAGTACGTGACCAGATGTCAGAATGGACACCTGTGACGAGCGGGTTTCCACGAGTGTCAGTCCTAGAACCTGTGCTGTTTCTGGTATATGTGAGTTACATGATGGAAAGGATTGATGCCCATGTGTCCCTGTCTGCACAAGATGTGAAGCTAATGTGGAGAATTCAAACGGATGAGGATCAGGAAGGACTAAGAAAGAATATGGACAGGATACAAGCCTGGTCCAACAACTGACTCCTGGTGTTTAACCCCACCAAATTCAAAGTCCTAAAGATTAGGAAAGATCAAAGAAGACCAGAGACAGAGTACAGGCTAGGGAACCAAAGACTGCAGACTTCACTCAAGTAAAATGATCTTCGGGTGCATACAATACCGAGCACATTTGCTGAGGTGTACATCAACCAAATAACTGCTTCATCATATGGGTGCCTGGCAAACCTAAGATTAGTGTTGCGACACCTAAGTAAGGAGTCATTCAAGACATTGTACACCGTGTACGTCAAGCCCATATTGGAAGATGCAGCACCGGTATGAAACACACACCTGGTCAAGCACGTCAAGAAGTGAGAGAAAGTGCAAAGGTTGCAACAGTCCTAGTCCCGGAGCTAAGGAGTATGTCCTACGATGAGAGGTTAAGAGAAATAAATTTGACGACACTGGAAGACAGGAGAAATAGAGAGTTCATGAAAACGACATATAAAATACGGAGAGGAATTGACACAGTGGATAGGGACAGGAAGTTTCAGAGATGGGACACAGCAACAAGAGATTACAACTGGAAGTTGAAAACTAAAATGAGTGACAGAGAAGTTAGGAAGTATTTCTTAAGTCATAAAATTGCGAAGAAGTAGAACAATCTGGAGAGTGATGTAGTGAAGATACGATAAAGCTCATGAAGCAGGGAGAGAGTGAACCTAGTAGTGACTAGCGAAGAGACGGGGCCAGGAGCTATGAACTGTCCCCTGCAACCACAAATAAATGAGTACACACACATACACTATCTTTCTCTACCATCTTATTCTACCATAGAGGTCTACTTTGAGGCCAGGCTTCTGTGTAGCCTGCCTTCATAATCACCGGTGTCAGCGGCCGTATCTCAACATTACTGTGTAAAATGGTTAGCGAAGCACCCTCTTCGGATACACAATGATTCTTTAGTGGAGAGAGAATGATAAAAACTAACACACACTAGTTTTATGGAGAAGACAAAGGGATTAAAACGGACACACACTGGGTCTGTGGTGTCGACAAAGAGGTTAAAAAAACACTGTATCTGTGGGGGCAACAAAGGGGTTAAAACGGACACCCACCCACTGGGTCTGTGGTGGCGACAAAGTGAGTTTTAGAAAAACATTGGATCTGTGGTAGTAATCGAGTGCCAGTGTGATTGATACACTTTACGGAAGTAACAGCACGACGGCAAATTAAAAATAAACCATAAATTCGCATTTCGACATGTTTACATTGAACTGCAGTCGTTGTTGATGTAATCTGTCAGCCGAGTGGCAGATATCAGCCAATACAGAGAGACATGAGTGCTTCTATGAATTATTTTACTGCTTTCGAGTATTTGTTTTTCTTGGTGGGGTGTGTTTGGCTGGGGAATAATATCTTTGGAGAATGAAGGTCATTACAATCACCTAGTTGTAATGACCAAGTTATAATTTCCTAATTGAGTTAGCAGGTTTTGAGCTTTTGGTTCTCAGATACACATGGTTTTCCAACTGGCTGCTTATATCTGGATTTATCATATATACTCATGCAAGTATTATTTCTTCTATGATGGTACGATGGTAGATGCTATTTATCTTCATGCTGGGGGACGATGACTCGACTCTTGTGGTGCAATGATTGAGTTGAGGCTGTTGATAATGCTAATATCCTGGCTAGACTGTACAGATGGCCACACTGAAGCTGTGATAACTTAGTCACAACAGAGTAATATGTGATACTCTCCGTCGTAGTAAACAGTACTTGGGTAAAAGCGGAAACGTGTGTCCACGCAACTAGTGTTGTAAAAGAGGCGATGATAGGGAAATAAGTTGTAAATGGAGGTTTTGTGATAGCTGATGTTTGCTTTCTTTTCTCCTTGCTTAATGAACCAGTCAGGGTATCCTAATCTGAAGAATTGTGTTCTAAGGGTTTCTCTTTCTTGATCTAACTTTAAGGGGCTGGTTGAAGAAATGAACATAGTTGGCAGTGGCTTTCTATAAATTAAGGGATTCCTATTAAGTGGGCTTCCTAAAAATTGAGTGGGTTTCCTATAAAATGAGAATTCAACTTCATCGTTGTATCTGATGATCAAAACATCAAGGAATTGAAGTTGATTGTTTCCCATTCAATTTTCAACTGTATAGACGGAACAAGATGGTTAAGATTCTCAAAGAATGTGTCATAGGTGCTCCAACTGTCCTCCCATTGTAAAGACATGATCAACAGTGGTACCGACCAGCTACTCAGGAACAATCCCCTCCATGTAATAGAAGCTGGTCCTGAGCGCACTGCATTGCCATTCATCGGCTTCGTTTGGGCTTGCTCACATCCAAGATGTTGGTTGACAAGGCAGAGGAGGAGATGTGCTAGCACTGCCATCACGTTCTCCAGTGCCTTGAGTGCCATGTCACTTAGACACTCTGCAGACAACTAGCACTGACGTCCCCTCCCGAAAAAGACCCAGAGAGAATTGCGGCTGCGCAACTGTACCATGGAGTCAGCGACTCGGAGAAGTTGTTGTCCGTCATAACGACATATCCTCCTCCTCGCTAGAGTATCCACAGTTAGGAGTGCATATGTGTGCATATGCACACATTATCATGGTAATGAATATGATATTGTGTATATGGACATCAGTAAGGATTTCGATAGAGTTCCACATCAGAGACTTTTTAGGAAACTCAAGGCACACGGAATAGGAGAATTTTTTTCCTTGGTAGAGGCGTGGTTGAAAAATAGGCAGCAAAGAGTTTGCATAAATGGGGAGAAATCAGAATGGGGGCACGTCACAAGCGGTGTTGCACAGAGTCAGTGTTGGGCCCCTTGTTGTTCACAATTTACATAAACGATATAGATGAGGGAATAAATAGCGACATAAGCAAATTTGCTGATGACACCAAAATAGGCCGTCTAGTTCATTCTATTGAGGACATTAGAGCACTCCAGGATGATTTGAACAGACTGATGCAGTGGTCGGAGAAGTGGAAGATGCAGTTTAATATAGAAAAATGCAAAGTGCTAAATGTTGGACAGGACAATAACCTTGCTACTGATTGCGAAAAGGATTTAGGAGTTCTGGTTAGCAGTAATCTGAAACCAAGACAACAGTGCATAAGTGTTCGCAATAAAGCTAACAGAATTCTTGGCTTTATATCAAGAAGTATAAATATAGAAGTCCTCAGGTTGTTCTTCAACTCTATACATCCTTCGTTAGGACTCATTTAGATTATGCTGCACAGTTCTGATCACCATATTACAGAATGGATATGAATGAACTGGAAAACGTACAGAGGAGGATGACAAAGTTGATCCCATGTATCAGAAATCTTCCCTATGAGGATAGACTGAGGGCCCTGAATCTGCACTCTCTAGAAAGGCGTAGAATTAGGGGGGATATGATTGAGGTGTATATATGGAAACCAGAAAAAAATAAAGGGGATGTAAATGGCAACAATGGTTTCAAGTTGGAAAGAATCAGATTCAGGAAAGATATAGGAAAGCACTGGTTTGTTAATAGAGTTGTGGATGAGTGGAACAAACTCCAGAGTACCGTCATAGAAGCTAAAACGTTGTGCAGTTTTAAAAATTGGCTAGATAAATACATGAGAGGGTGTGGGTGGGTGTGAGTTGGACCTGACTATCTTGTGCTACTAGGTTTGATGCAGTGCTCCTTAAGTGGATGTGACCTGACTAGGTGGGTCATTGGTTTAAGCCGAGGGGGGGTGATATGGACCTGCCACGCATGGGCCAGTAGGCCTGTTGCAGTGTTCCTTCTCTCTTATGATCTTAACAGATGCAACGTAGAAGAATATTACACATAATTAAAATGGAACCAAACTCCTACTTAAATAGGAACCTTCCATGCATCTTCGGCTGGAGGATGCCACGCACATGCCTCTCACCAACGCCAAAGAATAATAATAATAATAATTCACATATTCGTCTCTCGACCCTTGGGTAGAGAGGACGTACGTGGAACTGCACTTTGACCCCTGGCGGAGAGTGGCCGCAGATGTGTCAACACTGTTTGTGTGGAGCTGGTGAGGGGAGTGCTCAATGCCCAGAATACCAATATGTTGCTGACAGCGATATTACGCAACACCTACGGCATCGCTAATGATGACCTTTATGGTGTTTCATTGAATGGTGTGGCACGAATTTTCGTCAAGTTCCGGCTGAGCAGCACTTATGAAAACATGGGGGCCAAGTACCAGGATATGGTTAAGCCGGTTACCCCTGGCGTCAGTGTCCGTCTTCACGATGTGTTAAGGTTCTACACCTGGGTAAAGGTGCGTAACATATCTTTCGAGGCAGATGAGAGTGATTTACGGCATGTGTTCGGAAGATATGGGACGATTCATATGGCGACATTGGGACGTTGGCGAGATGGGCTGCTTGTTGGCTTCCCTGAAGGGACGTTTTCCCTTAAAATGTCCCTGAAGCATCCTATTCCGTCATATGTGGGGATGGAGGACTTCCGGACTCAGGTGTATGTGATGTACACAGGTCAGAGGCGTATGTGCCGCATGTGTGGGGCGTACAACCACATAGTGGTGCACTGTCCAATGCGACGTGGGAGACCTGAGGCTGAGACGAGGCCTGATGATACTACGGATAGGCTAACTTACGCAATGGCGACGTAACGTGAACCTTCGTCACGGGAGGCGTGAGGTGTGGAGATGGAGAGGGATGAGGTGTTGTCGCCTGATTGTGTGACACTCACTGGAATTGGTGAGGACGTAGGCTTGGTGTCGGCAACGGGTGGTGAGGAGCCTGCAATTGCTCAGCATGTTCTGGAAGCTTCCATTCAGGAGGCCTGCACGACTTATTGGATGTTTCGGTGTCTAATGTGGACAATACTGGTTTGGATACCGTGAGTGTGGAGGCAAGGGTGGGAGGCCTCAATGAGAAGGAAGTGAGTGGTACAGGACTGAATCAGAGTGTGGCAGTGGAGGTCCACAGGGAAGAAGCCCAGGAGGAGATGATTGAGGAGCATAGCTCTCGCAAGAGGGCTGCTGTTATTTCTGATAGTGAGGATGTTTTGATGCCTGGGCAACAGACAGGGAAGAAAGCTTTGCATGATGTAATGCCTAGAGGTAATGGTGGCTTAAAGAATATTGAGTGTGTGCAAGGGGAAGGTAATGGCAAGTGTGGGGATTCTGGCCTGGGTTCTAAGTGTAGGGTGCCTAAGGGTAAGCTCCCATTATGACCTTCAAGTGCCTTACTTTAAATGTTAATGGGTTGAAAGCAGTGGGGAAATGTTAAGTATTGGAGGTTCATTTGAGGAGATACGTGCCAGATCTCATGTTCCTGCCGGAACATAATTATAAATTTTTGGGTGAATTGTTGATTACTGGCTATGAAGTGTATATGGGTTGTTCTACATTGTTGAAGGGTGGTGTGGCATTATTAAGGAAGCCAGCCCATTCCTTTTGCACAGGTGTGAGGTAAGGGAGGAGGGGTGGGTGGTTCGGGTGGATGGTATGTGGGGTGGGGTTCGGGTGGGTTTCATTGGGGTGTATAGGCCGGCAGAAGGGAACATGAGCGTTAAAAATGTGTTTTTTTATGGACGTCCTTGTCTGTTATTTAAGATCGCTGCCAGGCATTATAATTACAGGGGGTTATTGGAACTGTGTTGTACGACGTAAGGATGTGGAGCCTAGAGGGAGTTTTTTTTTTTTTTGGGGGGGGGGGGGGTTAGGGGATCTGTTGCGAGGTGTGAATGTGGTGGATGTTGGAGGGGAGGTGGGTGGAGAGATGCATACTTTTATTAAGCATGATTATGCTGCGAGGCTTTATTGCATTTATGTATCTCGGGGGTGAGGGTGGGCAGTGTGTGTGCATTGAATGTAAGTTTCTCTGATCATCGAGGGGTTCTGGTGGATTTAAATTGGAAGGGTTTTCCAAAGCATTTCAGGGGTTACTGGAAGATGAATGTTGGGTTATTACAGAATGGGGGGAGGGTGATGTCCTTGGGTGGTGGGACACAGTCGGTAAGGGGAAGGTGAGAGATTTTTATCAGAAGAGGCGAAATGAAGAACGGCATAATATCGGATTTTAAATTACCTTGAGAGTCAACTACAGAAATGCTGTATGGGAGGGGGGGAGGTGCATATCCGATGGGTGAGACTGAAGGTTTGAAACAACGGATTAGGGATATTCATAATCGTAATTTTGATGCGGCGAGTGTGGCGGAGGGCCTTGATGAGGTTTTATGGGGTGATTGTCCTTCGGTGTACGTTTTGCGAGAGCAGGGGTAATCGTCGTAGGGCTACAGAAATGATAGATTTGCGGGTACAGAAGCATTTAGGGGGATATCGTCAGGGACAGGTGCTTTTGTCAACAGAGGGTATGGGTTATGTGGATGTGTGATATGAGAAGAATGGTAAAAGTGTGGGGGGTCAATTGTGAGGCGATAGGCGATATGGGTGAATGGGTATCTTGTAGTCTAGTGAATAGGGAACGATTGAAATTGAGTGGGCCTATAAGTGAGGAGGAGATAAGGATGGCAGTGGAGGGGATGAGTGTGGGTAAATTGCCTGGTGATAAATTAGACACATTTGCAACTCTTGGGTATCTTTATTGAGGAAACGTTTCGCCACAGAGTGGTTTCATCAGTCCATACAAAGGAGAATCGTGAAGAACAGGAGAAGAATGAGGTAATCAGTCCCTCAACCTTGAGTCGATGTGGTCAGTCCATTAATCTTGAATAGAATACAGCATATGTGCCGAGACGTAGCTTATGTACCGTAAGCAGGAGAGGTGCAGCAGTCGTAGGTGGTGTCACATTTGTTCAATGTGGAAGTAGGTCGTGCCCAAGGGTTAGGCAAGCGAAGAATTCCCAGGTATTAAGATCCCAAGAAGTTGCAGTGTCTGACAGGATTGTAGATGAATGGTTCAGAGAACCGACACGTTGATAATCATGCACACATTCAAAAGACTTCTTAGGGACCATGACCACCACACCCGTTCTCTGTTCTCCCAACCTACCCATGGATTTCATGGTATTAAATAAAGCCACTAAAAAGCCACGCAAACACTCCCAGTTTTCCCTATAAAAATCACAAGGGATACTGTCGATGCCAGGCGATTTGTAGATGAATGGTTCAGAGAACCGATAAGTTGATAAATTAGACACATGTGCAACTCTTGGGTATCTTTACTGAGGAAACGTTTCGCCACACAGTGGCTTCATCAGTTCATACCCTAGGCTTATATGCCTATGGTATATAAGCTACTTCTCCGCACATATGCTACATTCTTTTCAAGATTGATGGACTGACCACATCGACTCAAGGTTGAGGGACTGATTACCTCATTCTCCTCCTGTTTTTCACGATTTCCCTTTGTATGGACTGATGAAGCCACTGTGTGGCGAAACGTTTCCTCAATAAAGATACCCAAGAGTTGCACATGTGTCTAATTTATCAACTTACCGGTTCTCTGAACCATTCATCTACAAATTGCCTGGCATCGACAGTATCCCTTGTGATTTTCATAGGGAAAACTGGGAGTGTTTGTGTGGCTTTTAGTGGCTTTATTTAATGCTATGAAATCCAAGGGTAAGTTGGGAGAACAGAGAACGGGTGTGGTGGTCATGGTCCCTAAGAAGAAGTCTTTTGAATGTGTGCATGATTATCGTTCGATCACCTTAATGTGTGGTGATTACAAGATCTTTACTAAAGTATTAGGAAATAGTTTGAAAGGAGTGCTTGACAGAGTTTTGGATGAAGGTCAATATGGGGTGCCTGGCAATATAAACACAAATGCAGTATAATGTGATCCTTTATTGACTACGTTTCGCCCACACAGTGGGCTTTTTCAAGTCACAAACAGAACTACCTGGGGTGGAAGGAACGCGAGTATTTATAGTCCGGCTGAGGTCAGGTGAAGAATGCTGCATCTGATAGAGTCTAAAAACTTGGGTAGCTTGGAAAGGAGATTGGATAAGTTTGTGAGCAGACCTTCTACAGTGTTCTTATGTGGGATAGCGATGAAGAAGTTTCTTGGCAAGTGGTTCAGCTATGTTATAGAAGCCACTATTCTGCTTGAAGTTGTCGGATATAGAAATGAGTGATGATTCCAGGATTCTTCGGTATTGAGTGTTGTCTTCTGTGGCGATAAGTCTTGAGTTTCTGTAGTTTATCAAGTGGTTGTGTGAATTACGGTGTTGTACGCAGGCATTCCTTGTGTCGTCAGACCTGCTTGCGTATTGGTGTTCTGAAATACGTGTTTGGAGGTCCCTTGATGTTTCGCCCACGTATAACTTGTATATATATATATATATATATATATATATATATATATATATATATATATATATATATATATATATATATATATATATATATATATATATATATATATATATATATATATACATCCCTGTGATTCATCTGTGTCTTCAACTTCCAAC
Organism: Cherax quadricarinatus; assembly: GCF_038502225.1. Classification (NCBI taxonomy): domain Eukaryota; kingdom Metazoa; phylum Arthropoda; class Malacostraca; order Decapoda; family Parastacidae; genus Cherax; species Cherax quadricarinatus. The sequence continues at coordinate 10,708,103 of NC_091317.1, forward strand.
TGTGTCTCCTTGTTGCTGTGTCCCATCTCTGGAACATCCTGTCTTTGTCCACCTTGTCAATTCCTCTCAGTATTTTGTATGTCGTAATCATGTCCCCCCTATCTCTTCTGTCCTCCAGTGTCGTCAGGTTGATTTCCCTTAACTTCTCCTCGTAGGACATTTCTCTTAGCTCAGGGACTAGTCATGTTGCAAACCTTTGCACTTTCTCTAGTTTCTTTACGTGCTTGGCTAGGTGTGGGTTCCAAACTGGTGCCGCATACTCCAATATGGGCCTAACGTACACGGTGTACAGGGTCCTGAACGATTCCTTATTACGATGTCGGAATGCTGTTCTGAGGTTTGTCAGGCGCCCATATGCTGCATCAGTTATTTGGTTGATGTGCGCTTCAGGAGATGTGCCTGGTGTTATACTCACCCCAAGATCTTTTTCCTTGAGTGAGGTTTGTAGTCTCTGGCCCCCTAGTCTGTATTCCGTCTGCAGTCTTCTTTGTCCTTCCCCAATCTTCATGACTTTGCACTTGGTGGGATTGAACTTCAGGAGCCAATTGCTGGACCAGGTCTGCAGCCTGTCCAGATCCCTTTGTGGCTCTGCCTGGTCTTCGATCGAATGAATTCTTCTCATCAACTTTGTGTGTGTGTGTGTGTGTGTGTGTGTGTGTGTGTGTGTGTGTGTGTGTGTGTGTGTGTGTGTGTGTGTGTGTGTGTGTGTGTGTGTGTGTGTGTGTGTGTGTGTGTGTGTGTGTGTGTGTGTGTGTGTGTGTGTGTGTACGCCCGCCCCCTTACCCCTCATCCAATGTCTTTCCTTCATTACACAAGGTGATCCTCGTCTCTCTCAGTATCCTCACCTCCAGCTTCCTACCTCAATCTCTCACCAGGATCTTGTGTCCAGGAATTCATCCCTCTGTCTAGTGGAATTCTTACCTTCCCCATTTTCCGGGGGTCCCAGGCGACCTTGCTGAATTGGTATTATGTATTTTCAAACTAAGGTGGAGACTTTCCTGGTGGAGGAATTACAAAAGGGAACATAAAGAAATGTGTTGCCTATAATTACACTCTCCAAGACAGACATCAACGTACACCAACACACCTGAATATCTCTGTTTTATGAAAATTTTAGCCTTACTTATGTTACAATATGTATCTATATTAATATATATTTTTTCAATTATATAAAAGTATAAGCTTATATAAGAACGTTGTATTGTGTGTAAATGACTGCCAGATTCTTAATCTAATTATCAACCTCCATGAAAAATGTGATGTTATTTCTTCTGTTACTCGTCTTTTGTGATTGTAAAATATACACAGGTCCATAAATGTGCGCACATAAGCAAAATAAATAAACTTTTGAGGGTGAAACAACAACTAGCTACTGGGGGAGACGCGAGTGAAACAACAACTAGCTACTGGGGGAGACGCGAGTGAAACAACAACTAGCTACTGGGGGAGACGCGAGTGAAACAACAACTAGCTACTGGGGGAGACGCGAGTGAAACAACAACTAGCTACTGGAGGAGACGCGAGTGAAACAACAACTAGCTACTGGGGGAGACGCCATCATATGGTAAAAATCATTTTGTAGGTCGCTGCTACAGTCTGGCCAGTACGACTGTGTTGTTAATGTCTCCTATACTATGTTGTGATCAACTGTCATGTCTGGGTATTACCATTTATCACAATATAAGTTAGGGAACAATATATTTTTGTACGTCGTAAAACGTGTGGGATAAGAGGTTTTAGAGGGACACAGAGAATATTTCCAAGAAATGTTGAATGGAGATAATGAATTGCTCGAGGAATTTCCTTCTTGGGAGAAATAATGAGATCAACTTTGCATCAGAAGATAGCATCAAGGAAAGAATGAAGGAAATGAGTGAAAGGAATAAGTGTCATTGCGTATAAAGGAATTATGTGTGAAGGAACTGGGTGTAATGGGATTTAGAATGAAGGCAGAGGTGAAGGAGGTGAGTAAAAATGTAGTGAGAACGATGGAAGTAAATTTAATGAATGTGTATATGAGAGGATTGGTTTGGGATTTTGGAAGTTGAGAGAGATGTTATATGTCTGTATATACGCTTCTAAACTGTATCTGGGCGCCTCTGCAAACACAGTGATTATGTCTGAGTGAGGTGAAAGTGTTGAATGATGATGAAAGTATTTTCTTTTCGGGGATTTTCTTTCTTTTTGGGTCACCCTGCCTCGGTGGGAGACGGCCGACTTGTTGATAAAAGAGTATATGAAAGAAGAGAGAATACAGGAGAAGAATATGAAGAATTGAGAGCAGGATGTAATATGCAGGATGTTCTCCTGGAGAGTAGAGGATTTGTGTTGGAGATGTCTGGGAGAGTACTGGATGGGAGTTGGAGATGTCTGGGAGAGTACAGGATGGGTGTTGGAGATGTCTGGGAGAGTACAAGATGGGTGTTGGAGATGTCTGGGAGAGTACAAGATGGGTGTTGGAGATGTCTGGGAGAGTACAGGATGGGTGTTGGAGATGTCCTGGAGATTACAGGATGGGTGATGGAGATGTCCTGGAGAGTACATGATGGGTGTTGGAGATGTCTGGGAGCGTACAGGATGGGTGATGGAGATGTCTGGAAGAGTACAGGGTGGGTGATGGAGATGTCTGGGGAAGTACAGGATGGGTGATGGAAAGGTCTGGGAGAGTACAGGATGGGTGATGGAGATGTCCTGGAGATTACAGGATGGGTGATGGAGATGTCCTGGAGAGTACATGATGGGTGTTGGAGATGTCTGGGAGCGTACAGGATGGGTGATGGAGATGTCTGGAAGAGTACAGGGTGGGTGATGGAGATGTCTGGGAGAGTACAGGATGGGTGTTGGAGATGTCTGGGAGAATACAGGGTGGGTGATGGAGATGTCTGGGAGAGTACAGGGTGGGTGATGGAGATGTCCTGGAGAGTACAGGGTGGGTGATGGAGATGTCTGGGAGAGTACAGGATGGGTGTTGGAGATGTCTGGGAGAGTACAGGGTGGGTGATGGAGATGTCTGGGAGAGTACAGGATGGGTGTTGGAGATGTCTGGGAGAGTACAGGATGGGTGAAGGAGATGTCTGGGAGAGTACAGGATGAGTGATGGAGATGTCTGGGAGAGTACAGGATGGGTGACGGAGATGTCTGGGAGAGTACAGGATGGGTGATGGAGATGTCTGGGAGAGTACAGGATGGGTGATGGAGATGTCTGCGAGAGTACACGATGGGTGATGGAGATGTCAGGGAGAGTACAGGGTGAGTGATGGAGATGTCTGGGAGAGTACAGGATGGGTGTTGGACATGTCTGGGAGAGTACAGGGTGGGTGATGGAGATGTCTGGGAGAGTACAGGATGGGTGGTGGAGATGTCTGGGAGAGTACAGGGTGGGTGATGGAGATGTCTGGGAGAGTACAGGATGGGTGATGGAGATATCAGGGAGAGTACAGGGTGGGTGATGGAGTGCTCTGAGAGAGTACAAGATACACAAATAACCCGCACATGGAAGAGAGGTGCTTATGACGACGTTTCGGTCCGACTTGGACAGTCGGACCGAAACGTCGTCGTAAGCTCCTCTCTTCTATGTGCGGGTTATTTGTGTATCGTTCCAGTCACGGTATTGTGCCTTTTTTTGTTAGTTGAGTACAAGATGGGTCATAAAGTGCTCTGGGAGAGCACAAGATGAGTAATAGTGCTCTAGGAGAGTACAGGATTGGTGATGGAGTGCTCTGGTAGAGTACAGGATGGGTAATGTAGTGCTCTGGTAGAGTACAGGATGGGTAATGTAGTGCTCTGGTAGAGTACAGGATGGGTAATGGAGTGCTCTGGTAGAGTACAGGATGGGTAATGGAGTGCTCTGGTAGAGTACAGGATGGGTAATGTAGTGCTCTGGTAGAGTACAGGATGGGTAATGTAGTGCTCTGGTAGGGTACAGGATGGGTAATGGAGTGCTCTGGTAGAGTACAGGATGGGTAATGTAGTGCTCTGGTAGAGTACAGGATGGGTAATGTAGTACTCTGGTAGGGTACAGGATGGGTAATGGAGTACTCTGGTAGAGTACAGGATGGGTAATGTAGTGCTCTGGTAGAGTACAGGATGGGTAATGTAGTACTCTGGTAGGGTACAGGATGGGTAATGGAGTGCTCTGGTAGAGTACAGGATGGGTAATGTAGTGCTCTGGTAGAGTACAGGATGGGTAATGTAGTGCTCTGGTAGAGTACAGGATGGGTAATGTAGTGCTCTGGTAGAGTACAGGATGGGTAATGTAGTGCTCTGGTAGGGTACAGGATGGGTAATGGAGTGCTCTGGTAGAGTACAGGATGGGTAATGTAGTGCTCTGGTAGAGTACAGGATGGGTAATGTAGTACTCTGGTAGGGTACAGGATGGGTAATGGAGTACTCTGGTAGAGTACAGGATGGGTAATGTAGTGCTCTGGTAGAGTACAGGATGGGTAATGTAGTACTCTGGTAGGGTACAGGATGGGTAATGGAGTGCTCTGGTAGAGTACAGGATGGGTAATGTAGTGCTCTGGTAGAGTACAGGATGGGTAATGTAGTGCTCTGGTAGGGTACAGGATGGGTAATGTAGTGCTCTGGTAGGGTACAGGATGGGTAATGTAGTACTCTGGTAGAGTACAGGATGGGTAATGTAGTGCTCTGGTAGAGTACAGGATGGGTAATGGAGTGCTCTGGTAGAGTACAGGATGGGTAATGTAGTGCTCTGGTAGAGTACAGGATGGGTAATGTAGTGCTCTGGTAGAGTACAGGATGGGTAATGTAGTGCTCTGGTAGAGTACAGGATGGGTAATGTAGTACTCTGGTAGGGTACAGGATGGGTAATGGAGTGCTCTGGTAGAGTACAGGATGGGTAATGTAGTGCTCTGGTAGAGTACAGGATGGGTAATGTAGTGCTCTGGTAGGGTACAGGATGGGTAATGTAGTGCTCTGGTAGGGTACAGGATGGGTAATGTAGTACTCTGGTAGAGTACAGGATGGGTAATGTAGTGCTCTGGTAGGGTACAGGATGGGTAATGGAGTGCTCTGGTAGAGTACAGGATGGGTAATGTAGTGCTCTGGTAGAGTACAGGATGGGTAATGTAGTGCTCTGGTAGAGTACAGGATGGGTAATGTAGTGCTCTGGTAGAGTACAGGATGGGTAATGTAGTGCTCTGGTAGGGTACAGGATGGGTAATGTAGTGCTCTGGTAGAGTACAGGATGGGTAATGTAGTGCTCTGGTAGGGTACAGGATGGTAATGTAGTGCTCTGGTAGAGTACAGGATGGGTAATGTAGTGATCTTGTAGAGTACAGGATGGTAATGTAGTGCTCCGGTAGAGTACAGGATGGGTAATGTAATGCTCTGGTAGGGTACAGGATGGGTAATGTAGTGCTCTGGTAGGGTACAGGATGGTAATGTAGTGCTCTGGTAGAGTACAGGATGGGTAATGTAGTGCTCTGGTAGGGTACAGGATGGTAATGTAGTGCTCTGGTAGAGTATAGGATGGGTAATGTAGTGCTCTGGTAGGGTACAGGATGGGTAATGTAGTGCTCTGGTAGAGTACAGGATGGGTAATGTAGTGCTCTGGTAGGGTACAGGATGGGTAATGTAGTGCTCTGGTAGAGTACGGGATGGGTAATGTAGTGCTCTGGTAGAGTACAGGATGGGTAATGTAGTGCTCTGGTAGAGTACGGGATGGGTAATGTAGTGCTCTGGTAGAGTACAGGATGGGTAATGTAGTGCTCTGGTAGAGTACGGGATGGGTAATGTAGTGCTCTGGTAGAGTACATAATGGGTAATGTAGTGCTCTGGTAGAGTACGGGATGGGTAATGTAGTGCTCTGGTAGAGTACATAATGGGTAATGTAGTGCTCTGGTAGAGTACATAATGGGTAATGTAGTACTCTGGTAGAGTACATAATGGGTAATGTAATGCTCTGGTAGAGTACATAATGGGTAATGTAGTACTCTGGTAGAGTACATAATGGGTAATGTAGTACTCTGGTAGAGTACATAATGGGTAATGTAGTACTCTGGTAGAGTACATAATGGGTAATGTAGTGCTCTGGTAGAGTACATAATGGGTAATGTAGTACTCTGGTAGAGTACATAATGGGTAATGTAGTACTCTGGTAGAGTACATAATGGGTAATGTAGTACTCTGGTAGAGTACATAATGGGTAATGTAGTACTCTGGTAGAGTACATAATGGGTAATGTAGTACTCTGGTAGAGTACATAATGGGTAATGTAGTACTCTGGTAGAGTACATAATGGGTAATGTAGTGCTCTGGTAGAGTACAGGATGGGTAATGTAGTGCTCTGGTAGAGTACAGGATGGGTAATGTAGTGCTCTGGTAGAGTACATAATGGGTAATGTAGTACTCTGGTAGAGTACATAATGGGTAATGTAGTGCTCTGGTAGAGTACAGGATGGGTAATGTAGTGCTCTGGTAGAGTACAGGATGGGTAATGTAGTGCTCTGGTAGAGTACATAATGGGTAATGTAGTACTCTGGTAGAGTACATAATGGGTAATGTAGTACTCTCTTAGAGTACAGGAAGGGACACAATGTTTGAGCTGTAAAACGGTTTCTAATTAATATAAACAATATATATTTATAAAATGTTTACTGATTATAGCAGGAAATGTTTATATTAAAACTGTGATTAACAGAATGATGTGGAAGACAATGTTTATGTAATGATCAACACAAACACTAAATAGGGAAGACAATGTTTATGTAATGATCAACACAAACACTAAATAGGCAAGACAATGTTTATGTAATGATCAACACAAACACTAAATAGGGAAGACAATGTTTATGTAATGATCAACACAAACACTAAATAGGGAAGACAATGTTTATGTAATGATCAACACAAACACTAAATTGGGAAGACAATGTTTGGATCAACACAACTTAGCACAACTTAACTTATAAAATAAGCTCAAAAGAATATTTTTTGTTGCAAATGCAGAAGACAGCAACATATAAGTGCATAGCAGACAACATATAAGTGTATAGCAACATATAAGTGTATAGCAACATATAAGTGTATAGCAACATATAAGTGTATAGCAGACAGCAACATACAAGTGTATAGCAGACAAACTATGAATTGAATTTGCCAGAATGAAGGTTATTTTTTTTTGTCAAACGATCAAGACTACCATGATAATCATCTTAAGATCAAGACTACCATGATAATCATCTTAAGATCAAGACTACCATGATAATCATCTTAAGATCAAGACTACCATGATAATCATCTTAAGATCAAGACTACCATGATAATCATCTTAAGATCAAGACTACCATGATAATCATCTTAAGATCAAGACTACCATGATAATCATCTTAAGATCAAGACTACCATGATAATCATCTTAAGATCAAGACTGCCATGATAATCATCTTAAGATCAAGACTACCATGATAATCATCTTAAGATCAAGACTACCATGATAATCATCTTAAGATCAAGATTACCATGATAATCATCTTAAGATCAAGACTACCATGATAATCATCTTAAGATCAAGACTACCATGATAATCATCTTAAGATCAAGACTACCATGATAATCATCTTAAGATCAAGACTACCATGATAATCATCTTAAGATCAAGACTACCATGATAATCATCTTAAGATCAAGACTACCATGATAATCATCTTAAGATCAAGACTACCATGATAATCATCTTAAAATCAAGACTATCATGATAATCATCTTAAGATCAAGACTACCATGATAATCATCTTAAGATCAAGACTACCATGATAATCATCTTAAGATCAAGACTACCATGATAATCATCTTAAGATCAAGACTACCATGATAATCATCTTAAGATCAAGACTACCATGATAATCATCTTAAGATCAAGACGACCATGATAATCATCTTAATTCCTGGAGAGAGATTTTTGTGTGTGTGTGTGTTATGTATTGTGTTATTTGTATTAATATTGTGTAGAATTTTGAGTGAACGTAATTGTTGTGGGAGACATGGATGCCAGTGTGGGAGAAAGTGTTGTGGGAGACATGGATGCCAATGTGGGAGAAAGTGTTGTGGGAGACATGGATGCCAGTGTGGGAGAAAGTGTTGTGGGAGACATGGATGCCAATGTGGGAGAAAGTGTTGTGGGAGACATGGATGCCAATGTGGGAGAAAGTGTTGTGGAAGATGTCGTAGGAAAATACAGCATCATAAAAGAACACTACATCAGTATACAAGAATGGTAATATACAAGAATATTAAAGTAATAAACAAGAACAGTTCAGTGATAAAAAAGTGCAGCGTAAAGCGCAAACACAGTGTAGTAACACAGAAGAACAAGACAATAACACAGTGCAGTAACACAGAAGAACAAGACAATAACACAGTGCAGTAACACAGAAGAACAAGACAATAACACAGTGTAGTAACACAGAAGAACAAGACAATAACAGACAGTGCAGTAACACACAAGAACAAGACAATAACAGACAGTGCAGTAACACACAAGAACAAGACAATAACAGACAGTGCAGTAACACACAAGAACAAGACAATAACAGACAGTGCAGTAACACAGAAGAACAAGACAATAACAGACACTGCAGTAACACAGAAGAACAAGACAATAACAGACAGTGCAGTAACACAGAAGAACAAGACAATAACAGATAGTGCAGTAACACAGAAGAACAAGACAATAACAGACAGTGCAGTAACACAGAAGAACAAGACAATAACAGACAGTGCAGTAACACAGAAGAACAAGATAAAAACAGACAGTGCAGTAACACAGAAGAACAAGACAATAACAGTGTAGTAACACAGAAGAACAAGACAATAACAGTGTAGTAACGCAGAAGAACAAGACAATAACAGTGTAGTAACGCAGAAGAACAAGACAATAACAGTGTAGTAACGCAGAAGAACAAGACAATAACAGACACTGCAGTAACACAGAACAAGACACTAACACAGACAGTGCAGTAACACAGAAGAAGAAGCCAATAACACAATGACACAACAGTAACACAGAAGAACAAGACAATAAAACAAAACAATGATACTAGAACAAGCAAGAACAGCACGATACGATACAAAAAAGTACATACACGAACAAAATTCGAATATAATGAGAGAATACAGTAATATATAAGTATATTAAATTTAAATAAATAGTAACACAAAACAATGCAGTAAAATGCAAAACCAGTACATTAATACATAAAAACAGTACATTAACTCTGAGAACAGTACAGCAACACACAAGAACTGTACCGTAACACACGTGAACAATACAGTGACAGAACAGCAACACTCAAGTATTGTACAATGTACAATAACAATACAATAAAACAACGGACCAGAAGGTTAACGTACTAGTAAATAAAAGGTCAGTGTGCAAGACATTAAGAAGACCGGCCAGCCAAGTTATTAAATAGTCGCTGAAATTTCTTTTGTCAGAAGGTCGAGTCTCACCACACAGAGTTGTATTCTTTTATGTGAGTGTGTGGTTGTTATGGATGTTTTCTCATAATATAGAAGATGCTAGAGAAGTGAAGAAGTGATGTGGCATGCAAAGAGTACGTAACCTTTATTCGGCGCATGGACACACCCTCATTTACAGGTTATCTCCCCCAACCAGCGAACCAGGTTGCTAAGAGTTGATGATGGGGCCCCATCGTTCAACTAGTGACCAGGTTCTAGCCAATAAGAAGGTGGGATTGGCAATCGCAGAGGTTATGTGGATACCGCTCTCCTGTCTGCCCTTGTCATTCCCATTCTAGAGCTGGTTGAAGCACGGTCTACTATCTTGTGGCTTCTATTTCTGCCTTGCTTACCGTGGAGTGCACTATATTTATCACTGTACATAGTGTACATATTGCTGTTCTAAATTGGTGAAGGATAATATAAGTCTAAACTTTTTCTACTGTGTTTATTTGCTCCCATTACACCTGGGATAACAGGCCATTTGAAATCCTAGGTTGTAATATGGGTAGCCTGTCCGAGAGCTGGAGCTGGACTTAGAGAAACGGTTGAGCTTAGGGTGAAGCTTGTAGCAGGAACATTGTGTAGCTTGCTGTTTCGCTTCGCTTTACAAATTTTGCGTGTCAGTTGCTTATGATCAGCCTTGCTATTGTGTGATCGTTCAACAGCTCGCTACTAGCTTGTTCAGTGTGCTCGCTTCGCTACGGTCAATCTTGTGTGCAGTCGGCTTTGCTTGTATGCGTATTCTGCAATCGTACTGTGCATAGCTAAGAGTGTTCTTCAAATTAACGTGTTACGTTGGGGTATTCGTACTGTGCATAGCGAATAACTTATGCCACCTAGACGAGTCAGACGCCTGGTGTCGGCATATACTTTGCATAACCTACCTAAATTGTCCCTACAGCGTTGTTGGCAAATTGCTCGTTCCATTGGCATTCCCTATAAACGCACTCTCACAGCTGCGCAACTGCGTTCACTTATTGCTGACAAACTTATTGAAGAAGAGATGACACATCAAACTCCTCCCTCTACGGGAGCTGGGGCAAAAACTCTTATGTTCTCGCATGAGGAAGATGATACACCTACGGAGCAAAATGGTCAGTATGGTGCAGCTGGGTTGTCTCGAGGTGAATCAGCGTCGTTGGCACTTGAGCTGGCAAAAATCACGCTGGAGCAAACTAGGGAACAGAGAGCATTCGCAAGGGAAGAATTTGATAGGGAAAGAGAAAGGAGGCAGTTTTCGCATTCTGTAAACGATTTCAGTTTACAAAAAGCAGTACAGCTTGTTCCCCGCTTCAATGAGGCCGAACCAGAGCAATTTTTCGAAAGCTTCGAAAATCAGGCTCGAGCCTTGAGGTGGCCGGAACAGCACTGGGCAGCGTTGGTTCATACAGCATTATTGGGTAAGGCACAGGAATTTACGTCGGTATTAACTGACGCTGAATTCTCTGATTATCAAGTAGTGAAGACCACAGTGTTGGGAGCATATACATGTATCCCAGCTAAATATCGTAAGACCTTCAAATTGAACAGGCGGCAGCTTGGTCAATCCCTGGTGGACTTTGTGAGACAGCAAACCAAAGCTTTTACCAGCTGGTATAAAGCGAGTGGTGTCTCTAACTTTGAGGAGCTGGTGCAGCTTATTCTGATTGATAACCTGCTGGAGTCTGTGGGACCAGAGGTTCGTGTCTTTCTGCAGGATCGTGACTTAACCACTGCATTGGAGGCGGCCAGGTTGGCTGATACCTTCGAAACGAACCGCTCCTTGTCCGAGCGGTCCCGTCTCTCTTTTCAACAGTCTGGCGTGAGCAGAGATCGACAACATTGGAGAATGAAGTGCCAGCCGGAGGGAGAGCGTCTACGTCATCCAACCAAGTCACCTGGTGAGCCACGCTTCTCAACATATGGTCCCCCTGCGGAGAGGCAAACTACTTATGGAGCATCTCGACAACAATATCCAGAGAGGCACCAGCCAGAACGACACCACTTGCAACGTCATCAGGGAGTAAAGGGCAAGCCTGTCGTCTGCTTCAGGTGTAATAAAGTAGGTCACATCAGTTCCAACTGCCCCCAAAAACCTCAACCCATCGGGAAAATCTCTAATATCCCTAGTAACATGTCCCCTAGAGAAGTAGAAAAAGGTATGGCCCCTTATTATTGCGAAAGTCTTATTTCCCTTCAGGAAAACTCAGAACCAACTAAAGTAAATACCTTTAGAGATACTGGAGCATATTGCTCACTTGTCAGAGAAGGAATATTACCCCTTTCAGAGAATACTTCCTTGAATTCCTCAGTTTTATTGGAAGCCTATGGAGGAGCTATATATTCTGTTCCTTTGCATAAAATTTATGTACAGTGCAAATATTACACTGGGTACTTGACTGTAGGTGTCTCAAAAGGATTTCCCATGAAAAATGCCATGTTATTACTGGGTAATAACATTACTACTGTTACTTCGTGTCCTGAACCTATAATGATTAATGCTTCTCCAGTGTTGGCCATAACTCGGGCAACATCCCAAGGGTTGTCTGGGGAGAATGTTGACCTATCCTTGGACGACTCCGATCTCGGAATAGCCACGTTGTTTTATGAGACACACCGGCCGGAGTCTCGTAAATCAAGTGAACAGACCCCGATCAAGCCTTCCTATTCCCAGGTTGCAGGATTGCCAGATGTCTCTGTTTCCATGCCCGAGGGACTGTCCTTCCGGGAGGAACAACGAAAGGACCCTTCTTTAAAATTCGCTTTTGAGGCAGCCATGGGTAAATCCTCTTTGGGTCATCCAGTCAAGTATGAAGTTAAAAATGATTATTTGGTCTGCACTGAGACTGGTAAGGAGACAGAGGGCCGGCAATTATACGAAAGGTTAGTGGTTCCAACCAAGTATAGACCTCAGATATTAAATATAGCTCATAATACGTCATTAGGAGGTCACTTAGGAATTACAAAAACCTTGTATAGAATCACAAAAGAATTTTATTGGCCAAAATTAAAGAAAGATGTGAAGAATCATATTAGGTGTTGCCGAGAATGTCAGCAAGTTGGAAAACCTGGACATTCCATTAAACCTGCACCTCTCCAACCCATACCTGCTGATGGAGAACCTTTTGCAGATTTAATTATAGATTGTGTAGGTCCACTACCTAAGTCAAAGTCTGGAAATCAGTATTTATTTACAATTATGGATAAAGTAACCAGATATCCTGAAGCGATCCCAATGCGTAGTATCAATACTAAAGCTATTCTCAAAGCTTTAACAAAATTCATTTCTTGTTTTGGCATTCCTAAAACTATACAAAGTGATCAAGGTACTAACTTCACTGCCAAAGCATTTAGGGAAGTATTAACTAGGTTAGGGATAATTCACAACTTATCCACTGCCTATCACCCTCAGTCCCAAGGCGCCTTGGAAAGATTCCACCAAACATTAAAAACAATGATGAGAAGTTTTTGCATGCACTTTCCGACAGATTGGGATGAATCTCTACCGTTGTTGCTGTTCTCAGTACGAGAGACGGTGCAAGAGTCTACAGGGTATAGTCCGTTTGAGCTGATCTTTGGGCACAATGTACGAGGTCCTCTTCGGGTGCTCAAAGAAGGATGGATGGGAGAAGACGTAAGCTCAGCACTCTACAACCCGTCTTCAAGGTTGCAGGTGGCACGTGAGTTAGCCACGGCTAACCTAAAGATAGCTCAAAGTAAGATGAAACAGAGGTATGACAGAAGTGCACAATTCCGCTCCTTCCATCCAGGAGACAAGGTGTTGGTGCAGGAACCTATACCTGGCCACACCTTGAAAGCTAGATTTACGGGACCTATGCAGATAGTAAGTAGATTATCTGATTTAAATTATGTGGTAGCTCCCATTGATAAGACCTCAAAAACAAAAACTTACCACATTAATCAAATCAAGGCCTTTCATACACCAGATAAAGTCCCAGTAATGACTCTGTCCTCTACCTCTGAGGACGACTCTGACTCTTTGCACTCTATCTCTGAAATTAATACTAAACTTTCAAATTCTGTCCTCCTCAAGGATCCTAGCCCGTTAATGGATGGATTATCTGAAATACAAGCAACCAATTTAACTGAGCTTCTACAGTCATATCCTAATATTTTTTCGGATGTGCCGAAAAAATGTACGTTAGGTTACCATGATGTAGATGTGGGAAAATCTAAACCAATTAAACTCTCCCCCTACAGAGCTAATCCTGAAAAGCAAAGGCTACTTCAGCAGGAAGTAGACTTCTTGTTAGAACATGGTTTAGTGGAGGAGTCAACTAGTCCATGGGCTTCACCGTGCATCCTAGTAAAAAAGGCTGATGGAGGGTTTCGTATGTGCACAGACTACCGTAAAGTGAACGAGGTCACAATCACAGATGCTTACCCTCTTCCTCGTCTGGATGACGTAATTGACTTTGTGGGTAAGGCTACTTTTGTGTCCAAATTAGATCTCCTAAAAGGTTACTATCAGGTACCTTTGACAGATAAGGCGAAGGAAATCTCTGCCTTCGTAATTCCAGGAGGTCATTATCAGTATACAGTTACCCCCTTCGGAATGAAAAATTCCCCCTCTTCATTCCAGAAACTCGTCCATCAGGCTATTAAAGGACTTGAAGGCACGGCAGCATACCTAGATGATATTGTTGTGGTGTCTGATACTTGGGATCAACACCTACTTAGACTTAAAGCTCTGTTTGAGACCTTTAAGAATTCCCAATTAACAGTTAATTTATCTAAATCTTCCTTTGGCCAGGCCACTGTCACTTTTCTAGGCCATGAAGTAGGTAGTGGTAATGTTGCACCTAAACTTGCTAAAGTTCTTTCGATTAAAGATTATCCAGTTCCTCATGATAGGAAATCTCTTCAACGTTTCCTAGGCATGATAGGATTTTACAGAAGATTCTGTAAGAATTTCTCAGATATTGTAGCCCCTCTTACCTCTCTTACCAGTCATAAAGTTCCCTTTAATTGGACGTCAGATTGTAACACTGCTTTTAATAAAGCAAAAAGATTATTGTGCTCTGCACCCATTCTCCTGTCTCCAGACTTCTCCAAACCTTTTTCATTACAGGTTGATGCTTGTGAGTCTGGGGTTGGGGCGGTACTATTACAAATCGGGAACAAGGAGCTGCAGCCAATCGCATACTTTTCAGCTAAGTTCCAGCCACATCAGAGAGATTACTCTACCATTGAAAAAGAAGCCCTCGCGCTGGTAATGGCTTTGGAGCATTTCGATGTTTATGTGGGCCAGACATCGCAGGTGGTCACAGTCTACAGTGATCACAACCCGTTAGTCTATCTCCAAGCCATGAAGAATCACAACACAAGGCTTATGCGTTGGACGCTCAGGCTGCAGCCCTACAATATAAAAATTAATTATATTGCCGGCAAAGAAAATGTGTTGGCAGACTCTTTGTCAAGAGTCTAGTTTAATATTTTATTTAGGTTAGGATGTATTTGTGGTAACCCCCCTTTCAAGCTCTTTTTTTTTATCCCCTGATGTGGGGGTTTTTTTTAGTGAGGGGATGCGGGCTACCGTCCGCCTGTATCTTGGACCTATGCTAGCCTGTCTGACTGCTGTCTCACTCTAAGTTTAGGGTTTGGCTTTTGGTCACTAGGAAAGCTGAGCTCTATCTAAGAGTTGGATGGTGGAGAGGATAGGCGGTCCCATTATTTTTTGCCATGGCGGCACGGTTACCACTGGGAGGTGGCAGCCTAATCCTGAGCCTTCTCGGGGGTGGGGGTGTGGCATGCAAAGAGTACGTAACCTTTATTCGGCGCATGGACACACCCTCATTTACAGGTTATCTCCCCCAACCAGCGAACCAGGTTGCTAAGAGTTGATGATGGGGCCCCATCGTTCAACTAGTGACCAGGTTCTAGCCAATAAGAAGGTGGGATTGGCAATCGCAGAGGTTATGTGGATACCGCTCTCCTGTCTGCCCTTGTCATTCCCATTCTAGAGCTGGTTGAAGCACGGTCTGCTTTCTTGTGGCTTCTATTTCTGCCTTGCTTACCGTGGAGTGCACTATATTTATCACTGTACATAGTGTACATATTGCTGTTCTAAATTGGTGAAGGATAATATAAGTCTAAACTTTTTCTACTGTGTTTATTTGCTCCCATTACACCTGGGATAACAGGCCATTTGAAATCCTAGGTTGTAATAAGTGAAAAGTGAGATACGTGTGTGTGTGTGTGTGTGTGTGTGTGTGTGTGTGTGTGTGTGTGTGTGTGTGTGTGTGTGTGTTTGTGTGTGTGTGTGTGTGTGTGTGTGTGAGTGTGTGTGTGTGTTTAAGAGTGAGTGTGAGGTGGCTGGGTCTGGTAAGGAGGAAAAGGTTACCAGCAATAAGTTAGAGAGTGGCAGCCGCTTTAAATGGCAAGTGGTTCACACTTCAGGAAGAAGCATCAAGATAAGGAATGTTAATAGAGAAGATCTGAAGGTAGAAAATCGATACTCTGTTCTCCAGAACGAGTGTACTTCAGTGGTTAGCGAGGTTAAATGTACCACTGACTCCCCTGCTATTAAAGGTAAGAACATTCTGGTTGTGGGAGACTCCCAGGTATGATATATGGACTGTGCTTTTTGTAACAGAGATAGAAAAGGGAGACAGAGAGTGTGCTTCAAAGGAGCCGGTGCTAGTGACATAGTCAACAGGTTGGATAATATTATGTCAGGTAATGGGAACAAGCCCATTATCTCTCATAGTGCTGGCGGAAATGACATCGAGAAAGGCAGGAAAGAGGAGCTGCTGGATAAGTGCAAGTCAGCCATAGATGTAGTCACATCTAAGGGAGGGATCCAAGTCATATGTATCATTTTGCTTAGAAGGGGAGTGGGCAATGAATGGATGTCTAGGGCAATCTGTAGAAATTATTTGCTAGACGGGTACCGCAATAAACTTGAAATCCCATTCATTGATAACTGGAACAAATTCTATGGCAAACGTGATATGTGTGCAAGGGATATTATCAAACCCTTATGTAACCAGTGTTGTTTTCTTTATTATCACCTCTGCTGCTGGCCTGGTCATCCTGGGTAGACACTAGTTAATTGGAGCAAGATCCCTGTCTACAGGACATAGTGGAATATAACGACTCGTCACCTCTGAAATCTCAGTTGTGGTACTACGACCAAGTAGTGACAGGAATTCCAGAACATCGGACGAACACCGCCACCCAGAATAGCCAACACCATTTTCTCTGAAACATCATCAGAAGACCATCCCGGGCATAAGATACTCCTGTCTCAGCATCCTACTGGAACCGCGGCCAATTATTTATTTTTAATTAAAATCATTAGAAAATTATCATAATCAATATCCATCAAGATCTTCATAATTTATTTTTCCATTCTTTTGTTCAGGTGGAAGTCGTTCCCCTGACAATGGCGACCTTGCCAGGGTACGACTCTTGAGGTAACATCTTCCTGAAGGTTCAACTGGTTGTAAGTATAACATTTAAGAAAGTAAAGGGTGAGTGAGTATAGTCATTACTGGTAGTCATGTTAGACTTACTGTTGTTGGTTCTAGGGATCACTTTAGGGGTTTACCTATTTGTTGGACCTGAGAAACTTCGATAATAATCCTTTCTGTGTGAACCGGATGTATTTAAATTTGTGAAGGCTGTCGAGCTCACAATTGTGTTATTCCAAGCAGGAAAATTCAGTTCATCTTCTGTGGGAAGGTTAATAAAGTGTGCGGACATTGTGTCCCTCTTTTGAAACTGCCATTTCAATTATTAGTTTGTGTTAGTACATACTGGTAAAGTTTTGTTTGTATAATATTTCTTTCTCAACAAAGATTCTTTGGATCTGGTTGAGAGCTGGAAAGGAAATGGGATTTACTGGACAGGACCTTGATAACTATATTTCTTCTAATATAGCTATAGCTATGAGGGAAGAACAGGAAAGACTAGCTCGCAAAGAAAAAAAAGAACATGAAAGACTAGCAGGCGAAGAAAAAAATCAGAGAAAACTAGCTCCAGAAGAGAAACAAGAACAGGAAAGGCTAGCTAGAGAAGACAGAGTTCAGGCAAGAGAGGTAGCCTTCAAAATGAAGGAATTGAAGAACAAGCTATGCAGAGGGAATCAGAACAGTTAAGATTGCAGTTAGAAGCCAAGAAGATAGGACTAAGCTGAAAATAGCAGTACTAGTACCCTACCCACAAATCAAATTTTTGAATGCCTCAGATACCACCTTTCACAGAACAGTATGACACCAAGGCATATTTTACCAGATCTGAGAACACTGCCACTGTATGTATCTGGCCATCACATTTATGGGCTACTAGGCTTGGCGCACTTCTGCTGGCATCAGCTTTAAATGTATATTCTACTTTACCTTCTGAGGTAACAACAAATTATAGTCTACTGAAGAAAGCCATAATTTACGCTTTCAAGAAAACTACTCATCATTACAGGTCAGAGTTTCGTCATGATAGAAAAACTCCAAATCAAAATTACATGCAGTATTTAATAACTCTTCTCAGACTGTTTGATTCTTGGATTGATAGCGCTGAAGTCGACCACGACTTCGACTCATTACGACACCTGATGGAAAGGGATCAAGTCCTTTCGTCTGTAACCTTTCATTTACAAATATTTATAAAAGAACAAAATGTTCACACATCTTCGGAAATGGCACAAGTCCCCAGACATATATATGTGTGTGCGCATAATAACTACCCTAAGGACCGTAGCAGATATAAATCTGTTGTGCCTAAGCAAACTGAGGGGCCCTAAACCTTTGTGCCTAAGAATTCCACGGACTTCACGATGATATCTTTCATCTGTAATGAATTTGGACATAAACGTCAAGAATGTGCCAAGAGGAAGCGTGAGAATATCGGGAAGTGTTTCACTGAAGCTAATATTAACGCAGCTTTTAGTGAAGGTACTCTTAATGGAATGAATGTTTCGCCAATTCTTAGAGATACTGGATGTTCCTGTATTGTTATCTCTAGTAAGCTTTTCCCTAACTTAGATTCTTCACGGTATAAAATTATTAAATTAAATTAAATTATGTTAGCTTTCCTCACAAATTGGAAGAACTATGAGAGTTTCTATGGTAATAATGCCGATTTACTCAGTCCCATTTGCTAGGGTTGCAGTGGATAGAGTTGGTCGTATCACTTCTGGTTCATCAGGAGGTCATAAATACATCTTGACTATGACTGGCTATGCGTCTAGCTTCCCAGAAGCGGTACGTCAGTAGAAGTTGCAGAAAAGTGACTATCTATTTTTTCACGGGTAGGTATACCCAGGGAAATTCTTTCTGATCAAGGAACACAATTTACTTCTGAATTAATGGATCAAGTTTATCAACTTGTGGGTGTTAAACCTCCGTTACATCCAAATTGTAACGGAAGAGTGGAATGACAACATGCTATCCTAAAGTCAATATTAAAGAAACTTTGTTTCCTTAAGCCAACTGACTGGTAAAGTTATCTACCATGTGCTCTTTGTAATGCGTCAGATTCCAAGTGATTCACTTGGATATTCCCCTTTCGAATTGCTTTATGGGAGACAAGCTCGTGAACCTCTATTTATCTTGAATGAACTGTGGTCCAAATATATTAAACCTGAAGTTCAAAGCACTTATCAGTTTTTTTTTTTTTTTAGATCTGAGAGAAAGATTAGAAGAAACCGCTGATTTAGTTGTCAAGAACTTGAATATTTCCATGGAAACATACAAGACCTATATTGACCAAAAGAGTCAAGCGTAAATTTAATATTGGCGATGAAGTTTTAGTTCTTTTACCAGATAAATCCAACAAATTGTTAATTTCCTGGAGCGGACCGAATAAAATAGTAAAGTTCTGTAATAAGGTAGATTATCTCTTGGATGTCAAGGGTAAAGAACGAATGTAACATGTCAATATTTTGGAACTGTTCCACCGTAGAGAAGTTATTCTTCGTTGAAACTCCTTAGTTAACAGTCATGATTCTCGTGAATGTAAAGTTTGTATTATAGATCACTAGTCTCGCACAGAATCGAAGGAACTACTAGATATCTTAACTGTTGATTCTCCAACTAATAACTCAAACATCAACATCAAGAGTGAACTATCTACTAAACAAAAGCCTCAAGTAAATGCCATAGTAAATACCTTTTCTGACATATTCACAGAGATCCCAGGACTTACCACTACCGTTGTACACAAGATTCAATTGTCAGCTCATGAACCAGTAAGACGGAAAATCTATCCTGTTGCGGTTCACTTACGGAAAACATTTGATAACGAAGTTGACAAACTCTTAAAGTTAAATATCATTGAACCTTCTAAATCAGCTTTCTGTTCAGCAGTTGTCATGGTTAAGAAATCAGACAATTCTTACCGACTGGCTCAAGATTTTCGTTATTAAATGTTATCACTAAATGGGACGTTGAGCCCATGCCAGTAATCGATCATGACTTGTATGAATTCCATGACTGTAAATTTTTCTCTGAATTAGACATCTCACAAGCGTACCATCAAGTGTCATTACACCCAGACTCTAAACCATACACGGCTTTCCCTACTCATAAAGGACTAATGCAATATCGCACAGTGCCTTACGGCTTGGTCACCGCGTGTGCCACGTATATCCGGCTTATGAGAATATTCCTTTCTGACCTCAAGAATGTTTCAGTGTATTTCGATAATATTTACATCATGATTTATGTCTGGGAGGATCATCTTACTACACTGTCGCTGGTTTTAAAAAGACTAAGAGCTCATTGCCTTACAATCAAACCACAGAAGTGTTTTCTTGGCTATTTCAAAGTACAATACCTCGGGTTTATTATTTCTGACAGTAATTTATCACCTCTTCCTAACAAGACGAAAGCAGTTCTAGAAAGCTCCTTCCTAACTACAAAACAAAATTGCTAAGAAGTTTCCTTGGGTCAGTAAATTTCAAAAGAGAATTTTTGTACATAATTTAAAAGGTCTGACTTCCATTCTCACAGACTATTTAAAAAGTATGTAAAGGAACCTCTTGTTTGTTCTGAAGAGGCTGTAGAAAGCTTCGAACAAAGTAAAGAATACTTTCCAATCCTCCTGTTCTAAAATTACCAGTTATTAATAAAGTCTTTTGTCTCCAAACGGATGCCTTCCATTCAGGACTCGGGGCTGTTCCACTACAGTATTATGATGAGATTCACTTCCCTATATCTTCCACCAGTAAGAAGCTTCTGCGAGGGAAGAAAACTACTCCACTGTGGAGAAGGAATGTTATGCATTGGTATGGGGTGTAAGTGGGTTCAACTACTACTTATATGGAAAACCCTTTGTGCTTGAAACAGATCGCAAGCCACTGATGTACCTGGAAAACTTCAAAGGTTCAAGTAGCCGACTCTTAAGATGGGCTATCCAGTCTTATAAGTTTAAAGTTGTTCATATATATATATATATATATATATATATATATATATATATATATATATATATATATATATATATATATATATATATATATATATATATATATATATATGACTCGGAAAACCACTTCTCAGATTGGCTGAACCGAGGGTGTACATAGTACTTTTCCCTCTGTAACTTAACATACTGCTTCCGACTATAAGTTTAGGAAAGGGGATATTTTGAGGAAAAAAAACTTAAAAAAGTGGGAGGTATGGTTGTTCAGACACCCAGGAACCACTAGCGTGTTACCGCCCACTCTTCCATCTAGTGGGCAGAGGCTAAACTTCAGTTCCTAGCGTCTGAGTTGCTTTAATTTCTATTCCTGGTAGTATTAACCTTACCTGGTGTGGGTTGAAGTTTGAAGAATAACTTCACCTCCACTCTTCTCATGATCAGGTACGGTGATCTACAAGGAGTATTTCTGTTCATTGATACTAATTTACCTGGTTACAAGTCATGACATTGAAGTAGAATACCAGCCTTTGTCTTTCTTCAATGTCATACTTATTTAACACTTATATAACCAGTGTTTTCTTTATTATCAGCTCTGCTGCTGACCTGGTCAACCAGGGTAGACGCTAGTTAATTGGAGCAAGATCCCTGTCTACAGGATGTAGTGGGACATTACGACTCCTCACCTCTAAAATCTGAATTGTGGTGATACAACCAAGTAGTGACAGGATTTTCAGAACATGGGACGAACACCGCCACCCAGGATAACCAACACCATTTCTTCTAAAACATCATCAGAAGACCATCCTGGGCATAAGATTCTCATGTCCCAACATCCTACTGGAACCACAGCGGCCAATATTTATTTTATTTATTTTTAATTAAAATCCTTAGAAAAACATAATTATTATCCATCAAGTTATTCATTTGTTATTTTTCCTTTCTTTTGTTCAATAGGAAGGCGTTCCCCTGACACTGGTAGCACAGAAGACCAGTACAGACACACAGAAGAACAAATATAGTTCAGTAACAGAGAAGACCAGTACAGTAACAGAGAAGACCAGTACAGTAACACAGAAGAATGAGTACAGTAACAGAGACGACCAGTACAGAAAATTAAAACAAAAGAACGGTAGAGTGCAGTACAGAAATGCAGTACAGTAGCAAAGAAAAAATGTACAGCAACAGAGATGAACAATAAGGTTTATGTACGGGGATACCTTTCTGGGATCACGGGGATACCTTTCTGGGATCACGGGGATACCTTTCTGGGATCACGCATGATTATAATTACATCAGCCTTACATTCACTGCCTCTGCTGCTGCCTCTATATTAAACTGAAGAAGCCTACTGTGTAGGCGAAACGTTTTTGATTGAAGACACCTAACTGTTGGGTCTCACTCCAGCAACACCCACGGTATTGTCCCGGCCCGGGTCTTTTCCAGATGACCTACGTTATGTTAGAGTACCAGACATGTGTACCCAGGAGACCTGTCATCTTCACATCGCTCAACGACTCTCAAACATATATTACTGCCATTTCTAGTTGTTGCAATGTTATCTCTGTTGTGTTAATCAAAAATAAGAACAATATTTTTATTAATGTTATTTTTATTAATGTTAACTCCGGTGAATGAACAAAATAAGAACACTACCGTGGCTCCTATGAGAGTGGCTGGATTGGAAATAATACCACCCTGGTAGACGCTTTTGAATCCAAATTAGCAAATCTTGAATTATAATAACATTAATAATTTGCGACCACTGTCAGCCTCAGAGTTATCTCTGAGTTACCAGACCTTGCCACGTGGAGGCCAGTGGTTCGTCTTTAAGGTCCGCCCCCCCCCCTCGCCTTCCCCAGGTTCATGTGTCCAGGAATCCATCCGTGGGCCCCCGGATGTCTACCCTTCCTCACTTCCCTAAGGTCAGCCTCGCCTCTCTCTCTCTGCCTTCCAGCCTCAGCCTTCCCTAGGGTTATGTATCCAGGAATTCATCCGTCCGCCGCCGGATGTTTCCCCTTTCTCACTTTCCCAAGGTCAGCCTCACCAACCTGTATTCATGCCTACCCCAGGTTCATGTATCCAGGAAACCATCCGTCTACCGCCAGATGTCTTCCCTTCCCCACTTCCCCAAGGTCAGCCTCAACTGCATGTATTCATGCTTTCCCCAAGTTCATGTATCCAGGAATCCATCCGTTCGCTCCCGGATGTCTCCCCTTCCCCACTTCCCCAAGGTCAGCCTCAACTGCACGTATTCATGCTTTCCCCAGGTTCATGTATCCAGGAATCCATCCGCTCGCTCCCAGATGTCTCCCCTTCCCCACTTACCCAAGGTTAGCCTCAACAACAACCTTCCCCAAGTTTATGTATCCAGGAATCCATCCGCTCGCTCCCGGATGTCTTCCCTTCCCCACTTACCTAAGGTCAGCGAGTTAGGTCAGTGCCTTCCCCGGATCAGTGTCTCCAGGAGTCCACTTGGTGTCACCTCAGGTGGAATCCCTTCCCCACTTCCCCAAAGTCAGCGGTATTCTTGCTTTACCCAGGTTCATGTATCCAGGAATCGATCCGTCTACCGCCGGATGTCTTCCCTTCCCCACTTCCCCAAGGTCAGCCTCAACTGCACGTATTCATGCTTTCCCCAGGTTCATGTATCCAGGAATCCATCCGCTCGCTCCCAGATGTCTCCCCTTCCCCACTTACCCAAGGTTAGCCTCAACAACAACCTTCCCCAAGTTTATGTATCCAGGAATCCATCCGCTCGCTCCCGGATGTCTTCCCTTCCCCACTTACCTAAGGTCAGCGAGTTAGGTCAGTGCCTTCCCCGGATCAGTGTCTCCAGGAGTCCACTTGGTGTCACCTCAGGTGGAAATCCCTTCTCCACTTCCCCAAAGTCAGCGGTATTCTTGCTTTACCCAGGTTCATGTATCCAGGAATCGATCCGTCTACCGCCGGATGTCTTCCCTTCACCACTTACCCAAGGTCAGCCTCAACTGCTGGTATTCATGCCTTTCCCAGGTTTATGTATCCAGGAATCCATCCGTTCGCTCCCGGATGTCTCCCCTTCCCCACTTACCTAAGGTCAGCCTCAACTACAACCTTCCCCAAGCTCATGTATCCAGGAATCCATCCGTTCGCTCCCGGATGTTTCCCCTTCCCCACTTACCTAAGGTCGGCGGTGCCTTCCCCGGATCAGTGTCTCCAGGAATCCACTTGTGTCACTGAGTGGACTCCCTTCCCCACTTCCCCAGAGTCAGCGGTTGCCACCCTCAGTGACCTTGCTGAATGGAAACTTGGTCTTGTCTAGCTGGTCTACGGTAGTGACTGTCCAGGTAGGTGGAATTACTGGAGGGGACACACAGTAAACTGCGTCCAGTAATTACATCCACCAAGACAGCCTGGAACCGTAGACCAGCTGGACGAGACGAAGCTCGTACACAGCTCGGCCACCTCGGGGGCTAATTAATTACAATTTTGGAATTCCTCTTATGTTACACTATGAATTTATACTGAGAACAAGTTTTTTTTAACTTATTTAGCAGTTTAAATGTGTTTGTGAGCGACATTCTATGTGAAATATGTAAATATATAAAGATGAACACGTTTGAGACACTAGTGGAGGACTGTGTGTCGTGTGTAACATGTTATTTTGTATAAATGAATGTAATATCTACGTGTTATTGTATATTGGTGTCATATGTACCTGTTCTTGTGTGTTCACGAATGTCATGTGTACATGTTATTATGTATGAAAAAGTATCAAATTCAAATCTCTAAATTTCCTCTATGAAAACTATAACAAATTTATAATAATAGCTATTTCTGGTGTTTCGTAAATGAATTTGAAGGTCGGATATATACATACATGCGCGCACACATGTATATGTGTGTGTGTGTATATACAGAGTTTTACATAATGTGTTAATAAAGCTGTGTTTAGAGTGACACCTGGTCTACATGATGGCTTACTCTGTGACATCACACGTCTTGACATCACACGTCTTTAAGACCACAGGTGACATCAAGTCTTTACCACAGGTGACATCACACGTCTTTAAGACCACAGGTGACATCACACAACATTATCTAACACCAAGTTTTTTGTGTAAATCTTTACCGTCTTTCTTGCATATTATAACTTAATTCAACACTATTGCTCTCAAAACATTTGCTAAGATTAAATACATTTTTAACTCTAGTATATTTTTATCAAACCTATAAATCCACCTAAGTGTTGCTTCCCTTTATATAAGTGTTTTTCACTTGGGTATTTCATTGTTTACACTTGATGCATATATTAATTTCCCTTTCAGAATTCACACTCTTCTTTGGTACGCATATTTTGTCTTTTCCATCATTTCATCCATCATATTTCTGACACACACTTTATGGTCAACAGTCTTATTCCATTATAATTATTACATTCTTTAAAGTTTTCCCTTTTCTTTTATAAACATTATGAACAAAATCATTAAGTATTCCAGGACTTTATTACAACTGCCTCACAAACTTCAATCTTAATACATTCTAAATTTCCCAGTTTTATTCTTCTTATTGACTCATTTCTTTTATTCTGACTAACTGTTGACAGCAGAGTCAGCCAGGCTGACAGCAGAGTCAGCCAGGCTGACAGCAGAGTCAGCCAGGCTGACAGCAGAGTCAGCAGAGTCAGCCAGGCTGACAGCAGAGTCAGCCAGGCTGACAGCTGTACCACGGAACTGTGCTCTTCTTTATTGTGAATTATTATGTAGTTCATATAAGTTTTCTTCTGATGTTTACTTTTCACTTTCATCTACACATACACATCACTACAAACACACTACTACGTACACATATATATACATGTGTACACGTTCTCATAAGCATATCTACACTCTCTCACGCCACTGTTTAAATTAATGAGTTCTATATGAATAGTGTAAGAAAATTAAGAAAATTCTTGATCATGTTATTTAAATTTTCTTAAGAAACTGGAATGAGGGTTACAATATTTTGATGAAATATTTTGGAAAAGGATATAAATATGTGAAGAAGTGATTAACTTCAGAGACTTGGAGTTAAAACAGAGATATTCTTATAAATTATCTTAATAAACATTTAGTTTAATTAGAATTAATTATTAAATAATTCTCTCAGTTTTCTCATACTCTCTTCTCTCACCTCTTCAATAATGACATAAGAAACATTCACCACAACAGATGGATGGATGAAAATAAAAAAAAAATTCGATCTCGGTGATGAAAATAAAAACTATCAACCTGGATGATTCGATCTACTGATAATAAGAATTTTGGTGGTGGCTGCCACAACCTGGCCAGTACGACTGTGTGTTAATGTCTCCCAGACTGTTGTTATGTACTGTGATGTATCAATGTTAACATATATTACACACTGACTATGTTGCAGAGATATATGACACACTGAATGTTGTGTGCACTATGTTGCAGAGATATATGACACACTATGTTGCAGAGATATATGACACACTGAATGTTGTGGTGCACTATGTTGCAGAGATATATGGCATATAGCTGGAAAGTAATGAAAAAGACAAAACTGTAGAAGGGAACTATTGAATGAAGGAGTTTGTTTCACAGGTGAAAGTTCCTCTCTGCTGTTATGTGTTTTTTCACCACCATCGTTGTGTTGTGATGTGTATAAAGTCTGTCTGATACACCAGAGTTAATAATACTCTATGTAACCTGTCTGGTAAATACCTGATAGAAAACTTATTGACAGGATTCTTTTCTTAGGATTCTGTTGGTAGGAATCAAGTTTATAAGACTGGACGCTATTATGAGATTACTACTGGAAGGACTGTTACCAGAAGACTTTTAGTAGAAGACCTCCGGTAGGTTTCTGTTGGAAATAGTTTTGGCAAGACTCTATTGGTAAAAGACTTTAGGTAGCGATTCGTTTGTAACGTATAAGATGAATAAAACGAGACTCACGAAATCGTAATGGCACGATTGCAAACAAACCAAACCACGGGCGGGATTTGAACCCGCGGTCAGAGAGTCTCAAATCCCGCCCGTGGTATGGTTTGGTTAAGATGAATCAAGTCAGATGGTTTTACAGTGACATATAAAACAGTGTATTAACACACAAAACATGAAAGTAACTCATAAGTATCATAACAATAAAAAAGTATAGTGACACAAATCATTAGATAAACACATAAAAAAGTAAATTGAGACATAAAACAGTGTAGTGACAAATAAATAAGTACAATAACACATAAAAATTGTAGCTTAATAACAAACAAACCATCATAATTACACACAAAAATATATGTAATATAAAAAGTACAATAATAACACAAAAAAGCTTAATAACAAACAAACCATCATAATTACACACAAAAATATAGTACAGTACAGTAACACAAAAGACCAGTAGAGTGCAATAACACAGAAGACCAATAAAGTACAATAACACAGAAGACCAGTACAGTACAATAACACAGAAGAGGAGGACAGTACAATAACACAGAAGACCAGGACAATGCAATAACGCAGAAGACCAGTACAGTACAATAACACAGAAGACCAGTAGAGTACAATAACACAGAAGACCAGTACAGTACAATAACACAGAAGACCAGTACAGTACAATAACACAGAAGACCAGTACAATAACATAGAAGACCAGTACAGTACAATAACACAGAAGACCAGTAGAATGCAATAACACAGAAGACCAGTACAGTACAGTAACACAGAAGACCAGTACAGTACAATAACACAGAAGACCATTACAGTACAGTAACACAAAAGACCAGTAGAGTACAATAACACAGAAGACCAGTACAGTACAATAACACACAAGACCAGTACAGAACAATAACACAGAAGACCAGTACAGTACAATAACACAGAAGACCAGTACAGAACAATACACAGATTACCAGTACAATACATTAACACAGAGGACCAGTACGTTACAGTAACACAGAAGACCAGTGCAGTACAATAGCAAAGAAGACCAGTACAGTACAAAACACAGAAGACCATTGCAGTACAATGCACAAAATACCAGTACAGTACAGTATAGTAACACAGAGGAGTAGTAAGGTAGGAAAACACAGAAGGTGAGCACAGTACAACAACACAAAAACCAGTGCAGTAAAAAAACACAGAAAAGTAAGTACAGTTTAAACACAGAAGACCAGTACAGTACAATAGCAAAGAGGACCAGTATAGTACAATACCACAGAATACCAGTACAGTATAATAACACAGAAGACCAGTAGAGTACAATAACAGGGAAGACCAGTATATTACAATAACACAGAAGAGCAGTACAGTACAGTGACACAGAAAACCAGTACAGTACAATAACACACCAGTACAGTACAATACAGTACACACACACAGAAGACCAGTACAGTACAATAACACAGAAGACCAGTACAGTACAATAACACAGAAGACATTACAGTGTACAATAACACAGAAGACCAGTACAGTACAATAATCCGGAAGACCAGTACATTACAATAACACAAAAGACCAGTACAGTACAGTAACACAGAAGACCAGTACAGTACAATAACACAGAAGACCAGTACAGTACAATAACACAGAATACGAGTACAGTACAGTAACACAGTGGACCAGTACGGTACAGTAACACAGAAGACCAGTGCAGTACAGTAACACAGAGGACTAGCACTGTACAGTAAGACAGTGGACTAGTACAGTAACACAGAAGACGAATACAGAACAGTTACACAGAAGACCAGTACAGTACAATAACACAGAAGACCAGTACAGTACAATAACACAGAAGACCAGTACAGTACAATAACACAGAAGACCAGTACAGTACAATAACACAGAAGACCAGTACAGTACAATAACACAAAAAGACCAGAACAGTACAGTAACACAGAAGACCAGTACAATAACACAGAAGACCAGTACAGTACAATAACACAGAAGACCAGTACAGTACAATAACACAGAAGACCAGTACAGTACAATAACACAGAAGACCAGTACAGTACAATAACACAGAAGACCAGTACAGTACAATAACACAGAAGACCAGTACAGTACAATAACACAGAAGACCAGTACACAGTACAATAACACAGAAGACTAGTACAGTATAAAAACACAGAACCACCAGTACAGTACAATAACACAGAAGACCATAACAGTACAATAACACAAGACCAGTACAGTACAATAACACAGAAGACCAGTACAGTACAATAACACAGAAGACCAGTACAGTACAATAACACAGAAGACCAGTACAGTACAATAACACAGAAGACCAGTACAGTACAATAACACAGAAGACCAGTACAGTACAATAACACAGAAGACCAGTACAGTACAATAACACAGAAGACCAGTACAGTACAATAAGACAAGACCAGTACAGTACACAGAATACCAGCGCAGTACAATAACACAGAAGACCTAGTACAGTACAATAACAGAATACCATAACCAGTACAATAACACAGAAGACCAGCACAGTACAATACACACAGACAGTACAGTACAATAACACAGAAGACCAGCAACAGTACAATACACACAATACCAGTGAAGTACAGTACAATAACACAGAAGACCAGTACAGTAAAAAACACAGAAGACCAGTACAGTACAGTAACACAGAAGACCAGTACAGTAAAATAACACAGTACCAGTACAGTAAAATAACACAGAAGACCCGTACAGTACAATACACAGAAGACCAGTACAGTACAATAACACAGAAGACCAGTACAGTACAATAACACAGAAGACCAGCAGAACAAAAACACTGAAGACCAGTACAGTACAATAACACAAAAGACCAGTTCAGTACAGTAACACAGAAGACCAGTACAGAAGTACTATAACAGTACAGACAGAAGACGGGCAATACAGTTCATTAACACAGAAGACCAGTAGAGTACAATAACATAGAAGGCCAATACAATACAATAACACAGGTGACCAGTACAGAACAATAACACAGAAGACTAGTACAGCACAATAACACAGATCAGTACAGTACAGTAACAAAGGAGACAGGTACAGTACAGTAACACGTAAGACCAGTACTGTACAATAACACAGAAGACCAGTATATTACAATAAGACAGAAGACCAGTACAGTACAGTAACACAGAACATCATTACAGTGCAATAACGCAGAAAATCAGTGCAGTACAATAACACAGAAGACCAGTACAGAACAATAACACAAAAGACCAGTACAGTACTATAACACAGAATGCCAGTACAGAATAATAACGCAGAAGACCAGAATAGTACAATAACACAGAGTACCAGTACAGTACAATAACACAGTAGACTAGCACAAAGAATAACACAAGAACAGTACTTTACAATAACGTAGACTAGCAATACAGTTCACTACAGTACAGTACAATCACTACCAGTACACAGACAGAACACCAGTTACACAGACCACTACAATAACATAGAAGACCAGTACACAATAACACAGAAGACCAGTACATTTCAAATCACAGAAAAAGAGTACAGTACAATTGCACAAAAGACCAGTATAAAACAACACACAAGACCAGTAGCGTACAATAACACAGAGGCCCAGTACAATAACGCAGAAGACAAGTAGAGTACAATAACACGGAAGACCAGAACATAATAACACAGAAGACCAGTGCAGTACAGTGACACAGAAAACCAGTACAGCACAAAAACTCAGAAGACCAGTAGAGTACAATACACAGAAGACTGTACAGTGACACAGAAGACCAGTACATTACAGTAACACAGAAGACCAGTACATAACAACAACACAGAAGACCAATACAGAACAATACACAGAAGACAGGTACAGTAAAATAATACAGAGGACCAGTACAGTACAATAACACAGAAGACAAGTACAGTACAATAACACAGAAGACAAGTACAGTATAATAACACAGAAAACCAGTACAGAACAATAGCACAGAAGATTAGTTCAGTACAATAACACAGATCAGTACAGTACAGTAACACACAAGACCAGTACAGTACAGTAACACGGAAGACGAGTACTGTACAGTGACACAGAACACCAGTAAAATACAATAATACAAAAGACCAGTACAGTACAATAACAGAGAATACAAGTACAGTACAATAATACAGAAGACCATACAGTACAGTAACGCCGAAGACCGGTACAGTACAATAACAAGCAAGACCAATACTGTACAATGCACACAATACCAGTACAGTACAACAACACAGAAGACCAGTGCAGAACAACACAGAAGACCAGTAAAGAACAATACACAGAATACAAGTACAGTACATTAACACAGAAGACCAGTTCGGTATAGTAACATAGAAGACCAGCACAGTACACTAGCACAGAAGACCATTACTGTACAGTGCCCACAATATCAGTACATTGCAGTACAGTAACACAGAGGACCAGCACAGTACAAAAACACAGCCAGTACAGTTCAAATTTCAGAAGACCAGTACAGTACAATACACAGAAGACCAGTAAAGTACAATAACACCGAGGACCAGTACGGTACAATAACACAGACTACCAGTAGAGTACATTAACACGGAAGACCAGTACATTGAAATAACACAGAACACCAGTGCAGTACAGTGAAACAGAAGACCAGTACAGAAGAATAACACAGAAGGCGAGTTCAGAAGAATACGCAGAAAACCAGTAGAGTAGAATAAGACAGGAGACCAGAACATTACAATAACACAGAAGACTAGTACAGAACAATAACACGGGAGACCATTACAGAATAATGCATAGAAAACCGGTACAGTACATTAACACAGAGGACCAGTACAGCACCATAACACAGAAAACCAGTAGAGTACAATCACATAGAATGCCAGTACAGTACAAGAACACAAAAGACCTGTACAGTGCAATAGCACAGATGGCCAGTACAGCACAGTAAGACAGAAGACCAGCATATTACAATAACACAGAAGACCAGCATATTACAATAACACAGAAGACCAGCATATTACAATAACACAGAAGACCAGCATATTACAATAACACAGAAGACCAGCATATTACAATAACACAGAAGACCAGCATATTACAATAACACAGAAGACCAGCATATTACAATAACACAGAAGACCAGTACAGTACAATAACACACAAGACCAGTACAATAACACAGAAGTCCAGTACAGTACAATAACACAGAAGACCAGTACATTACAATAACACAGAAGACCAGTGCTACAAAAAACGCGATATCTAATAAGCATAGAGACCTCCAGTGAATACTAGAAAGGACTGCCTTTCTAGCATCCAGCCTGTTACTGGGTTTTTGTAGCAAGTAGTCAGTATCTTGGTCCAGTTATCCATTAGAATTTAGTAAGATTCAATAGTGCTTCAGGATTACAACTGGTAGGCTACTGACTAAAGAAATTAAAATTTAATAAGTTTATTAATAACAATAAAGTTGTCTTGGCGTATATTATCAAAGTATATTAATCAATTTAATATAATTTAGGATACAAGTTCCTACACTTCTCTCGTGTACAGTAGTATTGTGCTGAAGGCACATATCACATCTTTATTGCTTTTAAGTACCGTCTGTTACATTGTTAGCATTTAATAACTGTGGCATGCAAAGAGTACGTAACCTTTATTCGGCGCATGTACACACCCTCATTTACAGGCTATCTCCCCCAACCAGCGAACCAGGGAACTAAGGGTTGGCGATGGGGCCCAGTCGTTCAACCAGTACCCAGGTTCCAGCCAATTAGAAGATGGTTTTGGCAATCGCAGAGGTTATGTGGGTACCACTCTCCTGTCTGCCCTTGTCATTCCCATTCTAGAGCTGGTTGAAGCACGGTCTGCTCTCTAGTGGCTTCTATTCTGCCTTGCTTACCGTGGAGTACACTAATACCTAGTGTACATACTTCTGTTCTAAATTGGTGAAGGATAATACAAGTCAAAAGTTTTTCTGCTGTGTTTATTTTGCTCCCTTTACACCCAGGATAACAGGCCATTTGGACTCCTGGGTTGTAATAATAACATAATACAAATATATACAAGTTTGTGTGTATGTGTGTAAGTGCTCTATGTAGTTCGCTATGTCTCTAGACTCGACTAGACTTAACCAGTGACTGACTAAAAGTCCTCACATAAACTAACTTCTTGACCAACCTGGCAATCAGAACAGCTTGCTTGAACAATAAAACGACTGATAAGCCGAACAACAATATAACAAGCAGCAGCGACACAGAATCAGGAACAAGGAGATAATATAATGACACTAAGTAGGGACCATCTGCAGATCCTCCAAAAAGAGTCACAAAACTCCCATACTACTGAATCTAAGTTCAGCATTAGAAAATCCCCGACTGTGACAGTACACAGATACCAGTACAAATTAGGTCAGAAGCTACAGCTCAGGACCTGAGTTTCTCAGAGTGTCTATGCGACACACAACCTCAGTACAACGTCGAAAATCACTAAGTCTAGGCTATGTTCTCTGAACAGTGTTACACAGAACCAACAACAAGAAAGCGACAGAGACAATCTTCCAACAAGGGCCCACAAAGGAGAGCAGTAGAGGGACCTCTTGTTAGAAGCAATGTCAAACAGACAATCCTTAGCTGAGGCCAGGCAGACTCTCACTCCTGGTGAGGTGTGATCATTCCCCCCTGATCACGTGACTCTCCGTGAACTGCTGCTGCCCAGCAACTCAGAAGCCGGCAGTGAAACAAGCGAAGTGAAAACTACAGTAGTTATACAATGCTGTCAGCTACTTAACACTCGAACTATGAGCACTGAATAATATATAAATGTTACATCCTACCTAATAATATAACTAAGTCAAATAATAATATAAAGCAATATATTTACGATTTAGCTAATATTGCAAATATAAGCAATATAAAATTATATGAACACGTAATATACATTATATACATTGTGACCCATTCAGGGGTCGCAATAACCAGTACAGTACAATAACACAGATGACCAGTACAGTACAATAACACAGACGACCAGTATAGTACAATAACACAGACGACCAGTACAGAACAATAATAGCACAGAAGACCAGTACAGTACTGTAACACAGAAGACCAGTACACAGCAACAACGCAGAAGACCAGTACAGTACATTAACACAGAGGACCAGTACAACACAAAAACTCAGAAAACCAGTAGAATACAATACTCAGAAGACCAGTACATTACGATAAGACAGAAGACTAGTACAGTACAGTAATACAGAAGACCAGTACAGAACAACACCACAGAAGACCAATACAGAACAATACACAGAAACTGGTACAGTAAATTAACACAGAGGACCAGTACAGCACCACAACGCAGAAGACCAGTAGAATACAATAACATAGAATGCTAGCACAGTACAATAACACAGAAGACCTGTACATTACAATAACACAAATAACCAGTACAGTGCAATGACACAGATGACCAGTACTGCACAGTAACACAGAAAACCTGTACAGTACAATAACATAGAAGGCCAATACAGTACAATAACACAGAAGACCAGTACAATTCTCACCTAACTGTACTCACCTAACTGTTGTTGCAGGGGTCGAGACTCAGCTCCTGGCCCCGCCTCTTCACTGATCGCTACTAGGTCCTCTCTCTGCTTCCTGAGCATTGTCATGCCTCGTCTTAATGCTATGTATGGTTCCTGCCTCCACTACATCACTTGCTAGGCTATTTCACTTCCTGACGACTCTGTGACTGAAGAAGTACTTCCTAATATTCCTGTGACTCGTCTGAGTCTTCAACTTCAAATTGTGACCCTATGTTTCTCTGTTCAATAACACAGATCAGTACATTACAGTAACACCGAAGACCAGTACAGTACAGTAACACGGAAGACCAGTACAGTACAATGACACAGAAGACCAGTACAGTACAATAACACAGAAGACCAGTACAGTACAATAACACAGAATACCAGTACAGTACAATAACACAGAAGACCAGTACAGTACAATAACACAAAATACCAGTACAGTACAATAACTCACAAGACCAGTACAGTACAATAATACAGGCTAGCAATGTAGTTCATTAGCACAGATGAACAGTTGAGTACAATAACACGGAAGACCAGTACATTACAATAACACTGAAGACCAGTACATTACAATAACACGGAAGACCAGTACATTACAATAACACGGAAGACCAGTACAGTACAATACAATAACATGGAAGACCAGTACATTACAATAACACGGACGACCAGTACAGTACAGTGAAACAGAAAACCATACTGAACAACAACACAGAAGACCAGTACAGAACAATACACAGAAGACAGTACATTACAGTACATTAACATTGAGGACCAGTACAGCACAATAATTCAGAAGACCAGTAGACCACAATAACACAGAATGCCAATACAGTAGAATAACACAGAAGACCTGTACAGTACAATAGCACAAAAGACCAATACAGTACAGTAACACAGAAGACCAGTACAGTACAATAACACACAAGACCAGTTCTTCATATCACCTAAATATTAGTCATCTGTAATAACATTTATTCAGGCCGAAATTGTAAGAGTCACTTAGTTCGAGAGGAATGGGAGGCTATTACATTTAATCCGAAAATGGAGAGGGTAGTTCCAGTTCCTCAGATCAAGAGTACTTGATATCAAAGCAGCTGTTGCTTTAAGGAAGTGTTAGTGCCTCACTATCATCCTTCCACACTATCATCCTGCCTCACTCTCATCCTGCCTCACTCTCATCCTGCCTCACTCTCATCCTGCCTCACTCTCATCCTGCCTCATCCTGCCTCACTCTCATCCTGCCTCACTCTCATCCTGCCTCACTCTCATCCTGCCTCTGCCTCACTCTCATCCTGCCTCACTCTCATCCTGCCTCACTCTCATCCTGCCTCACTCTCATCCTGCCTCACTCTCGTCCTGCCTCACTCTCATCCTCGCCAGAATCAC
Organism: Cherax quadricarinatus; assembly: GCF_038502225.1. Lineage (NCBI taxonomy): Eukaryota > Metazoa > Arthropoda > Malacostraca > Decapoda > Parastacidae > Cherax > Cherax quadricarinatus. The sequence goes on from NC_091317.1 coordinate 10,743,900, forward strand.
TGATGAAAAGTTTTTCGTTTCTGTTTGAGTTATTGCAATAGGTTGTTTAAATTTATTTATTATCTTCTCACTTCTAGCTTCTTTATATCGTTTTCTCCAGCATTGCCATAAATTATTTTTTCATATTTCTGGATACCAAATTGGTCATCTGGTGCACATAATATTCAACTCATGCATCAGAGAGACAAATCATAAATCTCACAGTATATGTAATAATGGTAGTGTGTATATCAGTGACTGCTTAACTGTAGCATATGCAGCGGACGTTATTATATTTCATGTGCATCACATGTATCCATAATCCATCAGACCGTTAAAAAACAGGTTAAATTTGGTAGTTTATGGAATGTGTGGGTGAGAGCACCATTCATCTGTGGAGTAACTGCCAGCTCTACTGTAGGCCAGCTGGTCAGGGTGAGGAGGGATGCACCAGGGTAGGCTACCTTGTATCAAGGGACCGTTCGGGACCTACAGTTCAAGCCTCAGGCTGTCCTCTGTATAGATATCTGAAAGCTGTAGCTTGTGAGGGATTATATACTTACGATCTGTCTTTACCACAACTCACAGGTATTTTGGTATTTGTTAAATCTTCTGTATAGAGTGTACACTGTATAGAGTGTACACTGTATAGAGTGTACACTGTATAGTGTGTACACTGTATAGCATACACAATGTATAAAGTGTACAAATTGCACATGATTGTAAAAAAAAGTTCAAAAGCTAACAATTGGTGTATACCTTTTTCCTGAATCCTTTAATTACAGTATTAACTGCGTTCAAGCTGATATCTTAAACGGTTAGGTACAATAGGCCTGTTAAACAGTACCTGTGCTGGTAATATATTAAATTTTGAGATACGCCTAAATCTTATGATATAAGTAATGATGTTTAAGTGTAAAACATTGACAGGTTCACTGACACTATGAAGTGAGTAATATCGAATATTAATGTGAAACATGACGAGTGGATTCCTCGGAATTTGTCATTTATCCATTTATATCATAATATACATTTATAATATTGAAATGGGGCTCATATGAAAACAAATTCATAGATTACAGATGACACAAAAATCGGAAAGGCTTCGTCAGGTAGTCGCAGCAGTCATAAAATTAAGAGTTTAAGAACGATGTGGGTGAGTTAATTCATTCTGGACTCAGACATTATGAAAATTAGACACATATGCAACATCTGGGTATCTTTAATGTAGACGTTTCGTCATCCAGTGGCTTTATCAATACAAATTCTAGGACATAATTTGAAGACAGTAAAATTATATGCGAAAGATGAGGTAATCAGTCCCTCATCCTTGAAGTTGGTGTAAGGAGCACCGTAGTCGTGAAAAATCTGGAGCACAGGCAAGAAGGCTGGCGCTTATATAATGGCGTCAGGTGAAAAGAGGACGGATGGAAATATAAACACATATGTAGTATAATGTGATCCTTTATTGACAACGTTTCGCCCACACAGTGGGCTTTTTCAAGTCACAAACAGATCTACCTGGGGTGAAAAGAGGACGGGTAGCAGACGAAGGCATTGTCACTGATAGGCGGGATTCCCCAGTGGAAGTCGGTCGTACCCAAGGGACGGGTTAGTAGAAGTGAAGAGGGTTGCGGAGAAGCCCTCTGAACGAAGATTCGATAATGTTGCAGTGTCTGACAAGTCTGCTACCCGTCCCCTTTTCACTTGACTCTAGTAAATACGCGCCAGCCTTCTTGCCTGTGTTCCAGAGTCTTCACAACTACGGTGCTCTTCACACCAACTCCAACGATGAGGGACTGATTACCTCATCTTTTGTATATAGTTCTACTGTCTTCAAATTATGTCCTAGAATTTGTATTGATAAAGCCACTGGATGGCGAAACATCTACATTAAAGATACCCAGATGTTACATGTGTGTGTATAATTTTCATCTTGTCGGTGTTGTATACCATTCACGTACAAAAATTATGATTATAAGTTATATGTAAACGCACGTACAGTTATAATTGAACGGAAATACCTTAAACTAGGTCTGGAAAGTAGCTGTAATATACTTATCAAAATACCTAAAATATACTAAGCATACTTGCTACGAGCAGCAACTAACAAGATGCATTATCATGTAATTTATGGTATCCATTATCAACAAATTGATGAATAAGACTCCTCATCTGAAACACTTGGTTATCTTATTTGGCGAAAGGTATCACCTGCACGGCAGGCTTCTTCGGCAGAATACAGTCAAATATAACACTGAAGACGGAAGAAGCAGTTATGAGATGATCATTGTCTCAATCTTGGTAGGTGAGTCCCTCCAGTCTACAACACACTCACACTTTACACAAGTGTCTGAGTCATCAACAGGAAGCTCACTTCCTACCGTCTAGTTTTCACCATTAAACAACAGAAAAATATTAATTAATAGCGCACACAAGAATAATACTGAAAATAAATATATCTAGTGTTTCATTGTGTGTTGCTCCTCAACTTATCTTTATTGTTTGCCAGTTACATTACCTGGAGGGCATTCTGGGGATCAACGCCCCCGCAGCTTGGTGGATCAGGGCCTGATCAACGAGGCTGTTACTGCTGGCAGCACGTAGTCCAACGTAGGAACCACAGCCCGGCTGATCTGCACAATGCTCTTGCGAGTCTCCACCTTGAATATGCTTACCAGTTATTTTAGTATATGAAATTAGATGACTGACTAGAGACAAAAATGTAAAAAAATTAATTATAATTAAGGAAGAAGAAGAGCACAGAAGACCGACAACATCAGTCGTCGTTGTTACTTAACTTTAATATTTATACACTGACTCTGTTTTAATTATACTTTATTTTTCAGCCCATTGATTGTTGGTCTCTCTCTGGGCCATAGTTAATGTGTAGCTGTTGGACCATGGTGGCAGCAGTGGCCAACTGGACCATGGTGGCAGCAGTGACCAACTGGACCATGGTGGCAGCAGTGGCCAACTGGACCATGGTGGCAGCAGTGACCAACTGGACCATGGTGGCAGCAGTGACCAACTGGACCATGGTGGCAGCAGTGACCAACTGGACCATGGTGGCAGCAGTGACCAACTGGACCATGGTGGCAGCAGTGGTCAACTGGACCATGGTGGCAGCAGTGGTCAACTGGACCATGGTGGCAGCAGTGACCAACTGGACCATGGTGGCAGCAGTGACCAACTGGACCATGGCAGCAGTGCAACTGGACCATGGTGGCAGCAGCCAACTGGACCAACTGGACCATGGTGGCAGCAGTGGCCAACTGGACCATGGTGACCATGGTGGCAACTGGACCATGGTGTGGCAGCCAACTGGACCATGGTGGCAGCAGTGACCAACTGGACCATGGTGGCAGCAGTGACCAACTGGACCATGGTGGCAGCAGTGACCAACTGGACCATGGTGGCAGCAGTGGTCAACTGGACCATGGTGGCAGCAGTGGTCAACTGGACCATGGTGGCAGCAGTGACCAACTGGACCATGGTGGCAGCAGTGGTCAACTGGACCATGGTGGCAGCAGTGACCAACTGGACCATGGTGGCAGCAGTGGTCAACTGGACCATGGTGGCAGCAGTGGTCAACTGGACCATGGTGGCAGCAGTGGTCAACTGGACCATGGTGGCAGCAGTGGTCAACTGGACCATGGTGGCAGCAGTGGTCAACTGGACCATGGTGGCAGCAGTGGTCAACTGGACCATGGTGGCAGCAGTGGTCAACTGGACCATGGTGGCAGCAGTGGCCAACTGGACCATGGTGGCAGCAGTGGTCAACTGGACCATGGTGGCAGCAGTGACCAACTGGACTAAATGGTATATTCCAAGTCCGTCCTGACAACTCTGGCTGTAGATCAACGTTGTTTATTGGTCTGAGAAAGACCAAAAAATCTGAACAGCACTTCAAACTATATATTACCTGAGTTCTTATTCAGATTTCTTAATACACAGCTGAACATTGACAAAAATCCTGAGGTCAACCTACCTCTATGTACTATTTTTTTTTCTATAACGTTAATTTACAATCCTGGATATGAATTATGGATTTCTGATTAACTATAGTTATTACGTTGTTATGAGAAAAGATATGTTTAATTTGATAATGTATTTTTACCTGTCGAATATGATTGTTTTGATTATATAAATTAATATATGAGAATGAATATCATTTCTTGTTGAAAATCATTTCTCTGCAGATAATTATTACTATGTACGCTTATTTTCATCTACCCCCTCCTCCCCCTCCGCCTCCCTCCTCACCCCCTTCTCCTCCCCTCCCTCTGTGCTACCTATAATAAAGTTAGAGCGACCACTGTTAGACTTCCACCACACCATCAATATACACAGGTTGTTGCAGGTAGTCTCGTATCATCTGATTCTAATTCCTGGTAACACTGGATTGTCAAGAAAAATAAAATTTGATTTGAGAATACAAAACATTTTATTTTGATTTAGAAAATATAAGAGTTCATATTTAAATATAAATGTTGTAAGTGAAGAAGATGAGATGTGGATTGTTTGTGGGATAAAAATCACCACTAGTAGAGGAGAAAATCTAGCTTATTGTAGGAACCTGGTTAGTTCTGGTTGAGGTAACGCTCACGGCTGCTTTTATTATTTATCTAATCTATTTAATATCTGCTGTGTTAGTATACATTACATTTGTGAAGCATTGCGAGTCAATGAAACTTTGATATTAAATCTTAATAAATTATCTATGAGAAAAAGCTAAATCAACTGTAGTAGGAACTCAACGAATATTTCATGTAAGCAGCAGTGCTGTGTGATATATTTGTAGACCAGCCCTTCCCTGAGAACATAAACAGTCCCACTGTAAAATACCCACTGTGGAGAAAAATTTCAAAAAGACTTCTTAACAATGTCTATGATAAAGGACACAGTTGGCCTCCTAGCAGTGAGACATCACATGCTGAAGATTTCCTTTAGGTTGTCCTTAACTCCTTTTTTCACTCTTTTCAAATCTCAGACAACTCGAATTGGTTTAGCTCTTCCTCTAGTGGCCTCTATTCTCACCCCATACAAGTGCATCTTTGACAGTGCGTGAGCTGATCAATTTAGATTCTATGGTCTCTTATGCCAATGTTACTGTTCCAGTGTAGCTACAGTCAGAATGTTGCTGTTCCAGTGTAGCTACAGTCAGAATGTTGCTGTTCCTGTGTAGCAACAGTCACATTGTTACTGTTCCAGTGTAGCAACAGTCAGAATGTTACTATTCCATTGTAGCAACAGTCGCAATGTTACTGTTCCAGTGTAGCAATAGTGACAATGTTACTGTTTCATTGTAGTAACAGTCACAACGCTACTGCTTCAGTGTAGCAACAGTCACAATGTTACTGTTTCACTGTATCAACAGTCACAATGTTACAATGTTTCAACATCTCACAGGGACAATGGAAACCAGACGTCGTTTCAAAATTCACCGTCGAGAAGTACATACCAGGGCCCAGAACAACGAAGAAAGCCAGCACAACATCAAGAAGGAAATTCCTAGCCAAATTTTTAACTTCACTTCAGAATCTCCTGTCTTGTGTCGTGGTTTCATTACTATATAAACTGTTTTTGGAGGCTGATATTCAAATGGAAGGTGATTGATATTTGCTTTGAGCTTTCCATTACCACGAGTGACCACGAATCACAAACAACACTCAGCACTGCTGGGAGTGCTGTATAATGTATAATGTTATTGAAATAACGAAAAAAAAGCAACGAATATGATATTTAGAACATTAGATAAGTGGAACACGTACATGTGAATGAGTCACTTTGAGGAGGACCTGTCTACATAGATCAATAGGCCTATTCACTCTTCTTCATATTGCTTTAACAAAATTGGTATTCATTTTTGAGGCATTATTGATCCCTCAATTTTCATCTTAAGAGGTAACTTAATGATAATGAAAAGGTCTTGATCCGAGGAACTAAAGAAATCTTTCTCAAACTCAATTTATTTGTATATTGTGTAGTTCTTCTATAATTGTAAAGTCTAAAACTAAACTGACGGTATTATTGTTCAATACAAGAAGCTCAGTTAACTGAAGGAAATTGTGACTGTTGCTACACTGGAACAGTAACATTGTGACTGTTGCTACACTGGAACAGTAACATTGTGACTGTTGCTACACTGGAACAGTAACATTGTGACTGTTGCTACACTGGAACAGTAACATTGTGACTGTTGCTACACTGGAACAGTAACATTGTGACTGTTGCTACACTGGAACAGTAACATTGTGACTGTTGCTACACTGGAACAGTAACATTGTGACTGTTGCTACACTGGAACAGTAACATTGTGACTGTTGCTACACTGGAACAGTAACATTGTGACTGTTGCTACACTGGAACAGTAACATTGGGACTGTTGCTACACTGGAACAGTAACATTGTGACTGTTGCTACACTGGAACAGTAACATTGTGACTGTTGCTACACTGGAACAGTAACATTGTGACTGAAACAGTAACATTGTGACAGTTGCTACACTGGAACAGTAACATTGTGACTGTTGGAACAGTAACATTGAGACTGTTCCTACACTGGAACAGTAACATTGAGACTGTAACATTGTGCTACACTGAAACAGTAACATTGTGACTGTTGCTACACTGAACAGTAACATTGTGCTACACTGGAACAGTAACATTGTGACTGTTCCTACACTGGAACAGTAACAGTAACATTGAGACTGAAAGAACAGTGCTACACTGGAACAGTAACATTGTGACATTTGCTACAGTGAAACAGAAACAGTGACTGTTGCTACTGTGAAAGAGTAACACTGACTGTTCCTACACTGAAACAGTAACATTCTGACTGTTGCTCCACTGGAACTGTAACATTGCAATTGTTGCTACACTGGAACAGTAACATTGTGACTTGCAACAGTGACACAGTAACATTATGACTATTGCTACACTGAATCAGTAACACTGAGACTTACTACAATGAAACAGTAACATTGTGACTGTTGCTACACTGGAACAATAACATTGTGACTGTTGCTACAGTAAAACAGTAACATTCTGACTCAATTACCCCCTCAATCGAATTGGTTAATGCAACCACTCCAACCCCAGAGAGATGAACCCCATCCTTTGCATACATATCACGTTTGCCATAGAATTTGTCCCAGTTATCAATGAATGGGATTGCAAGTTCCTTGCAGTACCTGTCTAGCCAGCAATTTATACCAATTGCCCTAGACATCCATTCATTGCCCACTCCCTTTCTAGGCAAGATGCTACATATGACTGGGATCCCTCCCTTAGCTCTGACTACTTCTATGGCTGACCTGTACTTATCCAGCAGCTCTTGTCTCTTGCCCTTCCCAATGTCATTACCCCCAGCACTAAAACAGATAATATGCTTGTTCCCATGAGGAGAGATTACAAGCGCGAAGCTTGATGACATTGGAGGACAGACGAACGAGACGGGACATGATCATGATGTGTAAAATTATGAGAGGGATTGAAGAGAGAGAGAGAGAGAGAGATGGGAAACAGGGACACGAGAGCACAGCTGAAAGTTAGAAGCACAGCTATGTAAGGGATGTTAGAAAAAAAGCTCTTTAACCTCAAGATGTTAGAAAGTGGCACGAGGGGAAAAAAAAGTGGTGGAGGCAGGATCATTCACAGCTTCAACAACAAGTGGTGGAGGCAAGATCATTCACATCTTCAGCAACAAGTGATGGAGGGAGGATCACTCACAGCTTCAACAACTGAGTTTACACTGATGAATGATGAGCGAAGTAGCGACCAGAGGAGATCCGGACCAGGAACAAGGACTCTACCTCAGCAACCACATGTAAATATGTACAAGTAGACACGCACTCTCTCACACTCATGGTAGCATGGGTTTAGAACAGGTCGCTCCTCAACTACATGGGCAAAAGCCAGGGCAGCATGGGTTTAGAGCAGGTCACTCAACTACAAGTGCAAAAGCAGCAGAACAGGCTCTACTGGCATATCACATGTTGATAGAACAATGTGGTATCTGAGGTATGTGTTGTATGATACACAACAGTGCGGTATCTGAGGTATGTGTTGTATGATACACAACAGTGTGGTATCTGAGGTATGTGTTCTATGATACACAACAGTGTGGTATCTGAGGTATGTGTTGTATGATACACAATGTGGTAACTGAGGTGTGAAGGCTTACTCAACCCTGTAAGATCTAAAGTTGGTCTTACCAAGGCTGGCTCCTCCTCAGGAAAATTAATGAATAGAAAAAAGAACAATAACCTACAAATATAAACACTTTATTGTTAGAATTAAAAATATAAAACATTGAAATATGAACTTTTATCCTACTTGTAAGAAAAATGAAATGAAAAAAAATGACATTTGAATTCAACGCTAATATATACAGTTAAACTGAGGTGCCTGGTTGATGATGTTGACACCGCGTCTTGTAGAAATTGTAGCCGTTGCTGATGATGTTAGGGGGGGTCACAGCTGTTGAGTGACAACTCAACGACTAGTTCGTCACAGTGTCTCTTGCCTTGAATAATCCGTTAAGATGATAGGAACGCAGGTCTTTCATCACTGCAAAGATGATGGGTAGTTGCCTGGGGTTGGCTACACTCAGGTATGTAGATGAAAAGTGACGTCCCAGAACTCATGTGAAGTTAGTCTTCTTCAACACTGTTTCTGTGGTTGCCAGATGACCCAAGCTGACATTCCAAGCTAGAAAGGGACAAAAGTTACACACTGCTTGAGAAATCACTCTCCATGATAAGTGTAAGGCACTTAAAAGAATGGTGAGGATTTAAAAGCAAAACCTGGAAATCAAGGCAGAATGAACTAAGTTTTAGCATTGGTTAAAAGTGAAGCTTTTAACCAATATATCCACTAGAATAGGAACAGAGGCTTTTACTTACAGTTGTGCTGAGAGCTGTGAGTCAAGTGATTATCCATTTGGTCGGAGCCCCACACGTCACCTTTCCAGGTGGAGAAAAGGGGGAGGAGGATAGCGGGAGCTAGACACTGACCCTACCTTAACGAGCAGACTGGCAATCAATCTATCGTCACCATATATTCGCTCGCTACTACTATCTGTTGAACTCTTCCCTCACATGAGGTATGTGTTGTATGATACACAACAGTGTGGTATCTGAGGTATGTGTTGTATGATACACAACAGTGTGGTATCTGTGGTATTATTTGATCGTGTAAAAAGAACAATAATAAAATATGACAATGTTTGTGGCACGGATAATGTCCTACAAGACAGGGTGAAGGATGATAGTGTGTGTAGCACGGATAATGTCCTACATGACAGTGTGTGTGGTACGGATAATGTTCGCCATGACAGTGTGTGTGGCACGCATAATGTCCGCCATGACAGAGTGAAGGATGAAAACCATTTAAACAAAAGATACAATGTCAGTGTTAATAATTTTTTTCAAACTGGATGTGTTTTCTCACCTCGACTATTGTGTTCTGCTATCACCCTTCGACTATTCTGTTGTGTTATCACACCTCGACTATTGTGTTGTGTTATCACACCTCGACTATTGTGTTGTGTTATCACACCTGGACTATTGTGTTGTGTTATCACACCTCGACTATTGTGTTGTGTTATCACACCTGGACTATTGTGTTGTGTTATCACACCACGACTATTGTGTTGTGTTATCACACCTCGACTATTGTGTTGTGTTATCACACCTCGACTATTGTGTTGTGTTATCACACCTCGACTATTGTGTTGTGTTATCACACCTCGACTATTGTGTTGTGTTATCACACCACGACTATTGTGTTGTGTTATCACACCTCGACTATTGTGTTGTGTTATCACACCTGTTATCACACCACGACTATTGTGTTGTGTTATCACACCACGACTATTGTGTTGTGTTATCACACCTCGACTATTGTGTTGTGTTATCACACCTGGACTATTGTGTTGTGTTATCACACCTCGACTATTGTGTTGTGTTATCACACCTCGACTATTGTGTTGTGTTATCACACCTCGACTATTGTGTTGTGTTATCACACCTCGACTATTGTGTTGTGTTATCACACCTCGACTATTGTGTTGTGTTATCACACCTCGACTATTGTGTTGTGTTATCACACCTCGACTATTGTGTTGTGTTATCACACCTCGACTATTGTGTTGTGTTATCACACCTCGACTATTGTGTTGTGTTATCACACCTCGACTATTGTGTTGTGTTATCACACCTCGACTATTGTGTTGTGTTATCACACCTGGACTATTGTGTTGTGTTATCACACCGGGACTATTGTGATGTGTTATCACACCTCGACTATTGTGTTGTGTTATCACACCGGGACTATTGTGTTGTGTTATCACACCGGGACTATTGTGATGTGTTATCACACCTCGACTATTGTGTTGTGTTATCACACCGGGACTATTGTGTTGTGTTATCACACCTGGACTATTGTGTTGTGTTATCACACCTGGACTATTGTGTTGTGTTATCACACCTCGACTATTGTGTTGTGTTACACACGACTATTGTGTTGTGTTATCACACCTCGACTCTGGTATGTGTCCTCAGCATGGAGGAGAGGGCCCACGTATGTGTCCTCAGCATGGAGGAGAGGGCCCTGGTATGTGTCCTCAGCATGGAGGAGAGGGCCCTGGTATGTGTCCTCAGCATTGAGGAGAGGGCTCTGGTATGTGTCCTCAGCATGCAGGAGAGGGCTCTGGTATGTGTCCTCAGCATGGAGGAGAGGGCTCTGGTATGTGTCCTCAGCATGGAGGAGAGGGCCCTGGTATGTGTCCTCAGCATGGAGGAGAGGGCTCTGGTATGTGTCCTCAGTATGGAGGAGAGGACCCTGGTATGTGTCCTCAGCATGGAGGAGAGGACCCTGGTATGTGTCCTCAGCATGGAGGAGTGGGCCTTGGTATGTGTCTTGAGCATGGAGGAGATAGCCCTGGTATGTGTCCTCAGCATAGAGGAGAGGGCCCTGGTATGTGTCCTCAGCATGGAGGAGAGTGCCCTGGTATGTGTCCTCAGCATGGAGGAGAGGGCCAGGGTATGTGTCCTCAGCATGGAGGAGAGGGAACTGCTATCTGTCCTCAGCATGGTGGAGAGGGCCCTGGTATGTGTCCTCAGCAAGGTGGAGAGGGCCCTGGTATGTGTCCTCAGCATGGAGGAGAGGGCCCTGGTATGTGTCCTCATCATGGAGGAGAGGGCCCTGGTATGTGTCCTCAGCATGGTGGAGAGGGAACTGCTATCTGTCCTCAGCATGGTGGAGAGGGCCCTGGTATGTGTCCTCAGCAAGGTGGAGAGGGCCCTGGTATGTGTCCTCAGCATGGAGGAGAGGGCCCTGATATGTGTCCTCAGCATGGAGGAGAGGGCCCTGGTATGTGTCCTCAGCATGGAGGAGAGGGCCCTGGTATGTGTCCTCAGCATGGAGGAGAGGGCCCTGGTATGTGTCCTCAGCATGGAGGAGAGGGCCCTGGTATGTGTCCTCAGCATGGAGGAGAGGGCCCTGGTATGTGTCCTCAGCATGGAGGAGAGGACCCTGGTATGTGTCCTCAGCATGGAGGAGTGGGCCTTGGTATGTGTCTTGAGCATGGAGGAGAGGGCCCTGGTATGTGTCCTCAGCATAGAGGAGAGGGCCCTGGTATGTGTCCTCAGCATGGAGGAGAGTGCCCTGGTATGTGTCCTCAGCATGGAGGAGAGGGCCCTGGTATGTGTCCTCAGCATGGAGGAGAGGGCCCTGGTATGTGTCCTCAGCATGGAGGAGAGGGCCCTGGTATGTGTCCTCAGCATGGAGGAGAGGGCCCTGGTATGTGTCCTCAGCATGGAGGAGAGGGCCCTGGTATGTGTCCTCAGCATGGAGGAGAGGGCCCTGGTATGTGTCCTCAGCATGGAGGAGAGGGCCCTGGTATGTGTCCTCAGCATGGAGGAGAGGGCCCTGGTATGTGTCCTCAGCATGGAGGAGAGGGCCCTGGTATGTGTCCTCAGCATGGAGGAGAGGGCCCTGGTATGTGTCCTCAGCATGGAGGAGAGGGCCCTGGTATGTGTCGTCAGCATGGAGGAGAGGGCCGTGGTATGTGTCCTCAGCGGGGAGGAGAGGGCCCTGGTATGTGTCCTCAGCATGGAGGAGAGGGCCCTGGTATGTGTCCTCAGCATGGAGGAGAGGGCCCTGGTATGTGTCCTCAGCAGAGAGGAGAGGGCCCTGTTATGTGTCCTAAGCATGGAGGAGAGGGCCCTGGTATGTGTCCTCAGCATGGAGGAGAGGGCCCTGGTATGTGTCCTCAGCATGGAGAAGAGGGCCTTGGTATGTGTCCTCAGCATGGAGGAGAGGGCCCTGGTATGTGTCCTCAGCATGGAGGAGAGGGCCCTGGTATGTGTCCTCAGCATGGAGGAGAGGGCCCTGGTATGTGTCCTCAGCATGGAGGAGAGGGCCCTGGTGTGCGTCCTTAGCATGGAGGAGAGGGCCCTGGTATGTGTCCTCAGCATGGAGGAGAGGGCCCTGGTATGTGTCCTCAGCATGGAGGAGAGGGCCCTGGTATGTGTCCTCAGCATGGAGGAGAGGGCCCTGGTATGTGTCCTCAGCATGGAGGAGAGGGCCCTGGTATGTGTCCTCAGCATGGAGGACAGGGCCCTGGTATGTGTCCTCAGCATGGAGGAGAGGGCCCTGGTATGTGTCCTCAGCATGGAGGAGAGGGCCCTGGTATGTGTCCTCAGCATGGTGGAGAGGGCCCTGGTATGTGTCCTCAGCATGGAGGAGAGGGCCCTGGTATGTGTCCTCAGCATGGAGGAGAGGGCCCTGGTATGTGTCCTCAGCATGGAGGAGAGGGCCCTGGTATGTGTCCTCAGCATGGAGGAGAGGGCCCTGGTATGTGTCCTCAGCATGGAGGAGAGGGCCCTGGTATGTGTCCTCAGCATGGAGGAGAGGGCCCTGGTATGTGTCCTCAGCATGGAGGAGAGGGCCCTGGTATGTGTCCTCAGCATGGAGGAGAGGGCCCTGGTATGTGTCCTCAGCATGGAGGAGAGGGCCCTGGTATGTGTCCTCAGCATGGAGGAGAGGGCCCTGGTATGTGTCCTCAGCATGGAGGAGAGGGCCCTGGTATGTGTCCTCAGCATGGAGGAGAGGGCCCTGGTATGTGTCCTCAGCATGGAGGAGAGGGCCCTGGTATGTGTCCTCAGCATGGAGGAGAGGGCCCTGGTATGTGTCCTCAGCATGGAGGAGAGGGCCCTGGTATGTGTCCTCAGCATGGAGGAGAGGGCCCTGGTATGTGTCCTCAGCATGGAGGAGAGGGCCCTGGTATGTGTCCTCAGCATGGAGGAGAGGACCCTGGTATGTGTCCTCAGCATGGAGGAGAGGGCCCTGGTATGTGTCCTCAGCATGGAGGAGAGGGCGCTGGTATGTGTCCTCAGCATCAGCATGGAGGAGAGGGCCCTGGTATGTGTCCTCAGCATGGAGGAGAGGGCCCTGGTATGTGTCCTCAGCATGTAGGAGAGGGCCCTGGTATGTGTCCTCAGCATGGAGGAGAGGGCCCTGGTATGTGTCCTCAGCATGGAGGAGAGGGCCCTGGTATGTGTCCTCAGCATGGAGGAGAGGGCCCTGGTATGTGTCCTCAGCATGGAGGAGAGGGCCCTGGTATGTGTCCTCAGCATGGAGGAGAGGGCCCTGGTATGTGTCATCAGCATGGAGGAGAGGGCCCTGGTATGTGTCCTCAGCATGGAGGAGAAGGCCCTAGTATGGGTCCTCAGCATGGAGGAAAGGGCTCTGGTAAGTGTCCTCAGCATGGGGGAGAGGACCCTAGTATGGGTCCTAAGCATGGAGGAGAGGGCCCTGGTATGGGTCCTTAGCATGGAGGAGAGGGCCCTGGTATGTGTCCTCAGCATGGAGGAGAGGGCCCTGGTATGTGTCCTCAGCATGGAGGAGAGGGCCCTGGTATGTATCCTCAGCATGGAGGAGAGGGCCCTGGTATGTGTCCTCAGCATGGAGGAGAGGGCCCTGGTATGTGTCCTCAGCATGGAGGAGAGGGCCCTGGTATGTGTCCTCAGCATGGAGGAGAGGGCCCTGGTATGTGTCCTCAGCATGGAGGAGAGGGCCTGGTATGTGTCCTCAGCGTGGAGGAGAGGGCCCTGGTATGTGTCCTCAGCATGGAGGAGAGGGCCCTGGTATGTGTCCTCAGCAGAGAGGAGAGGGCCCTGGTATTTGTCCTCAGCATGGAGGAGAGGGCCCTGGTATGTGTCCTCAGCATGGAGGAGAGGGCCCTGGTATTTGTCCTCAGCATGGAGGAGAGGGCCCTGGTATGTGTCCTCAGCATGGAGGAGAGGGCCCTGGTATGTGTCCTCAGCATGGAGGAGAGGGCCCTGGTATGTGTCCTCAGCATGGAGGAGAGGGCCCTGGTATGTGTCCTCAGCATGGAGGAGAGGGCCCTGGTATGTGTCCTCAGCATGGAGGAGAGGGCCCTGGTATGTGTCCTCAGCATGGAGGAGAGGGCCCTGGTATGTGTCCTCAGCATGGAGGAGAGGGCCCTGGTATGTGTCCTCAGCATGGAGGAGAGGGCCCTGGTATGTGTCCTCAGCATGGAAGAGAGGGCCCTGGTATGTGTCCTCAACATGGAGGAGAGGGCGCTGGTATGTGTCCTCAGCATGGTGGAGAGGGCTCTGGTATGTGACCTCAGCATGGAGGAGAGGGCCCTGGTATGTGTCCTAAGCATGGAGGTGAGGGCCCTGGTATGTGTTTTCAGCATGGAGGAGAGGTCCCTGGTATGTGTGGTGAGCATGGATGAGAGGGCCCTGGTATTTGTCCTCACCATGGAGGAGAGGGCCCTGGTATGTGTCCTCAGCATGGAGGAGAGGGCCCTGGTATGTGTCCTCAGCATGGAGGAGAGGGCCCTGGTATGTGTCCTCAGCATGGAGGAGAGGGCCATGGTATGTGTCCTCAGCATTGAGGAGAGGGCCCCGGTATGTGTCCTCAGCATGGAGGAGAGGGCCCTGGTATGTGTCCTCAACATGGAGGAGAGGGCCCTGGTATGTGTCCTCAGCATGGAGGAGAGGGCCCTGGTATGTGTCCTCAGCATGGAGGAGAGGGCCCTGGTATGTGTCCTCAGCATGGAGGAGAGGGCCCTGGTATGTGTCCTCAGCATGGAGGAGAGGGCCCTGGTATGTGTCCTCAGCATGGAGGAGAGGGCCCTGGTATGTGTCCTCAGCATGGAGGAGAGGGCCCTGGTATGTGTCCTAAGCATGGAGGAGAGGGCCCTGGTATGTGTCCTCAGCATGGAGGAGAGGGCCCTGGTATGTGTCCTCAGCATGGAGGAGAGGGCCCTGGTATGTGTCCTCAGCATGGAGGAGAGGGCCCTGGTATGTGTCCTCAGCATGGAGGAGAGGGCCCTGGTATGTGTCCTCAGCATGGAGGAGAGGGCCCTGGTATGTGTCCTCAGCATGGAGGAGAGGGCCCTGGTATGTGTCCTCAGCATGGAGGAGAGCCTGGTATGTGTCCTCAGCATGGAGGAGAGGGCCCTGGTATGTGTCCTCAGCATGGAGGAGAGGGCCCTGGTATGTGTCCTCAGCATGGAGGAGAGGGCCCTGGTATGTGTCCTCAGCATGGAGGAGAGGGCCCTGGTATGGGTCCTCAGCATTGAGGAGGGGGCCCTGGTATGTGTCCTCAGCATGGAGGAGGGGGCATGGTGTGGGTCCTCAGCATGGAGGAGAGGTCTCTGGTAAGGGTCCTCAGCATGGGGGAGAGGACCCTAGTATGGGTCCTCAGCATGGAGGAGAGGGCCCTGGTATGGGTCCTCAGCATGGAGGAGGGGGCATGGTATGGGTCCTCAGCATGGAGGAGAGGGCCCTGGTATGGGTCCTCAGCATGGAGGAGTGGCCTGGTGTGGGTCTGCAGCATGGAGGAGAGTGCCCTGTTATGTGTCCTCAGCATGGAGGAGAGGGCCCTGGTATGGGTCCTCAGCATGGAGGAGAGGGCCCTGGTATGGGTCCTCAGCATGGAGGAGAGGGCCCTGGTATGTGTCCTCAGCATGGAGGAGAGGGCCCTGGTATGTGTCCTCAGCATGGAGGAGAGGGCCCTGGTATGTGTCCTCAGCATGGAGGAGAGGGCCCTGGTATGTGTCCTCAGCATGGAGGAGAGGGCCCTGGTATGGGTCCTCAGCATGGAGGAGAGGGCCCTGGTATGGGTCCTCAGCATGGAGGAGAGGGCCCTGGTATGTGTCCTCAGCATGGAGGAGAGGGCCCTGGTATGTGTCCTCAGCATGGAGGAGAGGGCCCTGGTATGTGTCCTCAGCATTGAGGAGAGGGCCCTGGTATGTGTCCTCAGCATGGAGGAGAGGGCCCTGGTATGTGTCCTCAGCATGGAGGAGAGGGCCCTGGTATGTGTCCTCAGCATGGAGGAGAGGGCCCTGGTATGTGTCCTCAGCATGGAGGAGAGGGCCCTGGTATGTGTCCTCAGCATGGAGGAGAGGGCCCTGGTATGTGTCCTCAGCATGGAGGAGAGGGCCCTGGTATGTGTCCTCAGCATGGAGGAGAGGGCCCTGGTATGTGTCCTCAGCATGGAGGAGAGGGCCCTGGTATGTGTCCTCAGCATGGAGGAGAGGGCCCTGGTATGTGTCCTCAGCATGGAGGAGAGGGCCCTGGTATGTGTCCTCAGCATGGAGGAGAGGGCCCTGGTATGTGTCCTCAGCATGGAGGAGAGGGCCCTGGTATGTGTCCTCAGCATGGAGGAGAGGGCCCTGGTATGTGTCCTCAGCATGGAGGAGAGGGCCCTGGTATGTGTCCTCAGCATGGAGGAGAGGGCCCTGGTATGTGTCCTCAGCATGGAGGAGAGGGCCCTGGTATGTGTCCTCAGCATGGAGGAGAGGGCCCTGGTATGTGTCCTCAGCATGGAGGAGAGGGCCCTGGTATGTGTCCTCAGCATGGAGGAGAGGGCCCTGGTATGTGTCCTCAGCATGGAGGAGAGGGCCCTGGTATGTGTCCTCAGCATGGAGGAGAGGGCCCTGGTATGTGTCCTCAGCATGGAGGAGAGGGCCCTGGTATGTGTCCTCAGCATGGAGGAGAGGGCCCTGGTATGTGTCCTCAGCATGGAGGAGAGGGCCCTGGTATGTGTCCTCAGCATGGAGGAGAGGGCCCTGGTATGTGTCCTCAGCATGGAGGAGAGGGCCCTGGTATGGGTCCTCAGCATGGAGGAGAGGGCCCTGGTATGTGTCCTCAGCATGGAGGAGAGGGCCCTGGTATGTGTCCTCAGCATGGAGGAGAGGGCCCTGGTATGGGTCCTCAGCATGGAGGAGAGGGCCCTGGTATGTGTCCTCAGCATGGAGGAGAGGGCCCTGGTATGTGTCCTCAGCATGGAGGAGAGGGCCCTGGTATGGGTCCTCAGCATGGAGGAGAGGGCCCTGGTATGTGTCCTCAGCATGGAGGAGAGGGCCCTGGTATGTGTCCTCAGCATGGAGGAGAGGGCCTTGGTATGGGTCCTCAGCATGGAGGAGAGGGCCCTGGTATGTGTCCTCAGCATGGAGGAGAGGGCCCTGGTATGTGTCCTCAGCATGGAGGAGAGGGCCCTGGTATGGGTCCTCAGCATGGAGGAGAGGGCCCTGGTATGTGTCCTCAGCATGGAGGAGAGGGCCCTGGTATGTGTCCTCAGCATGGAGGAGAGGGCCCTGGTATGTGTCCTCAGCATGGAGGAGAGGGCCCTGGTATGTGTCCTCAGCATGGAGGAGAGGGCCCTGGTATGTGTCCTCAGCATGGAGGAGAGGGCCCTGGTATGGGTCCTCAGCATGGAGGAGAGGGCCCTGGTATGTGTCCTCAGCATGGAGGAGAGGGCCCTGGTAAGGGTCCTCAGCATGGAGGAGAGGACCCTGGTATGTGTCCTCAGCAGGGAGGAGAGGTCCCTGGTATGGGTCCTCAGCATGGAGGAGAGGGCCCTGGTATGTGTCCTCAGCATGGAGGAGAGGGCCCTGGTATGTGTTTTCAGCATGGAAGAGAGGGCCCTGGTATGTGTGCTCAGCATGGAGGAGAGGGCCCTGGTATGTGTCCTCAGCATGGAGGAGAGGATATAAACACGGTGGATACTGTCAGGGAGACTGGAGTGGGAATAACACCACTGGAGTGGAATAACACCACTGTGGCTACTGTCAGGGAGGCTGGAGTGGGAATAACACCACTGTGGCTACTACTGTCAGGGAGGCTGGAGTGAGTGGGAATAACACTAGCGTGGATACTGTCAGGGAGGCTGGAGTGGGAATTACACCACTGTGGCTACTGTCAGGGAGGCTGGAGTGGGAATAACACCACTGTGGCTACTGTTAGGGAGGCTGGAGTGGGAAAACATCAATGTGGCTACTGTCAGGCTGGAGTGGGAATAACACCACCCTGGCTACTGTCAGGGAGGCTGGAGTGGGAATAACACCACTGTGGCTACTGTCAGGGAGGCTGGAGTGGGAATAACACCACTGTGGCTACTGTCAGGGAGGCTGGAGTGGGAATAACACCACTGTGGCTACTGTCAGGGAGGCTGGAGTGGGAATAACACCACTGTGGCTACTGTCAGGGAGGCTGGAGTGGGAATAACACCACTGTGGCTACTGTCAGGGAGGCTGGAGTGGGAATAACACCACTGTGGCTACTGTCAGGGAGGCTGGAGTGGGAATAACACCACCGTGGCTACTGTCAGGGAGGCTGGAGTGGGAATAACACCACTGTGGCTACTGTCAGGGAGGCTGGAGTGGGAATAACACCACTGTGGCTACTGTCAGGGAGGCTGGAGTGGGAATAACACCACTGTGGCTACTGTCAGGGAGGCTGGAGTGGGAATAACACCACTGTGGCTACTGTCAGGGAGGCTGGAGTGGGAATAACACCACTGTGGCTACTGTCAGGGAGGTTGGAGTGGGAATAACACCACTGTGGCTACTGTCAGGGAGGCTGGAGTGGGAATATAAATATGAATTATAAATAACAATTAATAATATCATTAGTAAAAATATAATATTATTTGCGACCACTGTCAGCCTCAGAGTTATCTCTGAGTTACCAGACCTTGCCACGTGGAGGCCAGTGGTTCGTCTTTAAGGTCCACCCCCTCCCCCTCGCCTTCCCCAGGTTCATGTGTCCAGGAATCCATCCGTGGGCCCCCGGATGTCTCCCCTTCCTCACTTCCCTAAGGTCAGCCTCGCCTCTCTCTCTCTCTCTCTCTCTCTCTCTCTCTCTCTCTCTCTCTCTCTCTCTCTCTCTCTCTCTCTCTCTCTCTCTCTCTGCCTTCCAGCCTCAGCCTTACCCAGGTCCATGTATCCAGGAATCCATCCGTCCGCCGCCGGATGCTTTCCCTTTCTCACTTCCCCAAGGTCAGCCTCACCAACCTGTATTCTTGCTTTCCCCAGGTTCATGTATCCAGGAATCCATCCGTTCGCTCCCAGATGTCTCCCCTTCCTCACGTCCCTAAGGTCAGCCTCAACAACAACCTTCCCCAAGCTCATGTATCCAGGAATTCATCCGTTCGCTCCTGGATGTCTTCCCTTCCCCACTTACCTAAGGTCAGCGAGTTAGGTCAGTGCCTTCCCCGGATCAGTGTCTCCAGGAGTCCACTTGTGTCACCTGAGTGGACTCCCTTCCCCACTTCCCCAAAGTCAGCTGTATTCTTGCCTTCCCCAGGATCATGTATCCAGGAATCCATCCGTCCGTCGCCGGATGTCTTCCCTTCCCCACTTACCCAAGGTCAGCCTCAACTGCTAGTATTCATGCCAAGGTCATGCCAGGAATCATCCGTTCGCTCCCGGACAACACCCTTCCTCAAGTTCATGTATCCAGGAATTCATCCGCTCGCTTCCGGATGTCTCCCCTTCCCCACTTACCTAAGGTCGGCGGTGCCTTCCCCGGATCAGTGTCTCCAGGAGTCCACTTGTGTCACCTCAGATGGACTCCCTTCCCCACTTCTCCAGAGTCAGCGGTTGCCACCCCCAGTGACTTTGCTGGGTGGAGACTAGGTCTTGTCTATTTGGTCTACTGCCGAGACTGTCCAGGTGGGTGGAATTACTGGAGGGGACACACAGTAAACTGTGTCCAATAATTACATCCACCAAGACAGCCTGGAACAGTGGGTCAGCTTTACGAGACGAAGCTCGCACACTGCTCGGCCACCCAGGAGAGGCTAATTAAGAACAATTTTGGAAATCCTTTTATATTACACAATGAATTTATACTTAGTACTATATTTTCTTGCTTATTTAGTAGTTTAAAAGTATTTGTGAGTGTTTTATTTTATGTAGATGAATGTCCAAGTGTTGAAGAACTTTTCCACCTCCATCAAAACTGTATTAAATATTACAGTTTTCATTTTTATTCATTTATTGGACAAACATACACATATATAAGTATTTTCACATACATTTATACGCTGGATTACGGTATTTTGACGACATTCTTTGTGAAACATGTAAATATATAAAGACGGGACACGTTTGTGACACTAGTGAAGGACTGTGTCATGTGTACATATTCTTATGTATGAATGAATGTAATGCTTACGTGTTATTGTGTATGTGTGTCATGTGTACATGTTACTGTGTATGAGTGTCATGTGTACGTGTTATTGTGAATGGGTGTCATGTGTACATGTTACTGTGTATGAGTGTCATGTGTACGTGTTATTGTGTATGGGTGTCATGTGTACATGTTACTGTGTATGAGTGTCATGTGTACGTGTTATTGTGTATGGGTGTCATGTGTACATGTTACTGTGTATGAGTGTCATGTGTACGTGTTACTGTGTTGATGAATGTCATACGTTTATGTTATTTTGTAAGAATGAGTGTATTGTTAGCGGAATGTGTATGAGTGTCACATATTGTTTGTCACATATTGTTTATGAGTGTCACATATTGTTTGAGTGTCACACATTGTTTATGAGTGTGACATATTGTGTATGAGTGTACATGTTGTTGTGTACTGATGAGTGTCAAATGCGAATCTCTAAATCTCCTTCATGAAAACTGTAAACAAATTATATTATTCTCTGTTTCTCGTGTTTCGTAAATGAATTTGAAGGTCGCAGATGTAATCAATGGCAAATGCAAATGCATGCATGTATACATATATGAAAGCATATTATGTATGTATGCATGCATATATATATATATATATATATATATATATATATATATATATATATATATATATATATATATATATATATATATATATATATATATATATATATATATATATATATATATATATATATATATATATATATATATATATATATATATATATATATATATATATTTATATATATATATATTATACAATAAAATATATAGAGAGGTACCACCTCCAGAACTTTACTGGGGACTCTCATCCTCAGAGAAGACAATAAACGAACCTCAGGGAAAACTCAAGGTTCTCACCGGAACTGCTGTGTGTGTGTGTGTGTGTGTGTGTGTGTGTGTGTGTACACAGTTTTAACATAGTATGTTAATTAAGCTGTATTAACAGTGGCACTTGGTCTACATGATGGCTTGCTTTGTATATAATGTCTTTTGACCAGAGTACAGTGACATCAGACGTCTTTAAGACCACAGATGACATCACACAACATTATCTAAGACCCAGTTTTTGGGTAAATCATTATCGTCTTTCTTGCATATTATAACTTAATTCAATACTACCGCTATCAAAACATTACCTAAGATTAAATACATTTGAAACTCTACTAACATCTCTCATATATCTTTTCCACACCTATAAATGCACCCAAGTGCAGCTTTCCTTTATATAAGTGTTGTTAATTTCAGTATTTCAGTGTTTACACATGATCCACAGATTACCTTCACTTTCTGAATTAACTCTCTTCTTTGTTATCCATATTATTTTACCATCACTTCAACAATGATAATTCTAACATACACTTCACCTGGTCTGGTCAACAGTCTTACTCCATTATGATTATGACATTCTTTAATGTTTTTTACCCTTTTCGTCTTATCCTTCTTATTGCCTCATTTCTTTTATACTGACTGGCTAAGTCTGCTGACAGCAGAGTCAGCCAGGCTGACAGCAGAGTCAGCCAAGCTGACAGCTGCACCACAGAACTGTGCTCTTCTTTATTGTGAATTATTATGTAGACCATACAAGTTTTTTCTGTTTACATTTCACTTTCATCTACACACACATATCACTACAAACACACATATATACATACATGTGTACACGTTCTCATAGACATATCTGCACTCTCCCAAACCATTGTTTTAAGAGAAATAAGAAAATTCCTTATTATGGGATTTTAATTTTCGTAAGAAATTGGAATGGGGGTTACAACATTTTGGGAAAACATGTAAATACGTGAAGAAGTGATTAACTTGAGAGACTTGTGGTTAAGACAAAGAAGACATTCATTCATTCATCCATTAATAACATAAAAAACATTCACCACCACAAATGCAAAATTAAAACTTTCGGGGACGAAAGCAAAAACTGTCAACTTGGATGATTCAATTTACTGACAATAAGAATTTTGGTGGTGGCTGCCACAACCTGGCCAGTACGACTGTGTGTTAATGTCTCCCATACTGTTATGTACTGTGATGTTAACATCTATTGCACACTGAAAGTTGTGGTGCACTATGTTGCAGTAAGTAATGAAAAAGACACAATTGTAGAAAGGAACTATTGAATGAACAAGTTTGTTTCACAAGTGAAAGTTCCTCTCTGCTGTTATGTGTTTTTTCACCACCATCGTTGTGTTGTGATGTGTATAAAGTCTGTCTGATACACCAGAGTTAATAACACTGTATGTAACCTGTCTGGTAAATACCTGATAGAAGAATTATTGGTAAGATTCTTTTCTTTGATTCTGTTGGTAGTTTTTAAGACTGAATGCTATTGGCAGAATACTACAGGAAGGATTGTTACCAGAAGACTATAGGTAGAAGACCTCTGGTAGGTTTCTGTTGGAAATAGAGTACTGGCAGGACTTTGTTGGTAAAAGACTCGAGGTAGCGGTTCGTTTGTTACGTATAAGATGAATTAAGTCAGCTGGTGTTATACGTCTGCGTGATGGTGGTGTCTCCACGGAGATTATCCTTTCAGTGACCTTTTATTTCAGTTCCTTCCTGGTGGGAAAGACTTTTGTCTCTTTGTCACATCACCGATATAATCGGTGCAGATGCTACCTCTAGTAAATTAATGATTTACGATATATATTAGTGACCACAGTAGAGGGTGACCGTTCTCATTCCATGACTGTGTCCTCTTTCGTCCACAGAAAAACAGTACTCGATGTACAGAAACCTCACAAACCTCAAATAAATTGATTAATACATTCCAAGAAGTAAGGAATAGCACCAAGCCCAGCAGCTTGACACCAACTGCTAATAAAATGGTGACCAATAGAAAATTCGCTGTGCTGGACAAACTAGAGTTGGAAGGTCGTGATATTGTTCCACAAAGGAAACCAAAATTAATCAACGCAGAATGATGTAATTTCCTGGAATGACTGATGTTATTTGATATGGAGACACGTTAAGGAACAAATAATAGGGAGAGGAAGGTCAAAGGATGATTTTGAAAAAATAAGTGAAACATTTTTAAAGCTGAGAGTGTGACGGACTGTACAGTATACTACAGAAATTTTTCAAAAAATGATGATAAATAAAAAAAATTATATACATACATTTATTTATATATTTATTTTATTTATTTATTGAAACATCAATTATTTGCGACTAGTTTTGGGAATTCACTCTATCATCAGACACTGTACAAAATCATAGAAGATCAATTATAAAGAGCCTGATCTTAACATATGCTAAACATTATGTTATTATAAGTATTAAGGAAAGATAAAAAATAAAAAGTAGGAATAGAGTAAGTTACTTTAGAAATAAAGTTATATAATTTTCTTTTCTTTATTTTTTAGATACTGGAATAAAGCAGAACTCACCTGTCCGTATTTCATAGCTGTCTTGTGTTCCAGCATCCTACGTGGAAACTGACGCCAGGTCTTGTGTTCCAGCATCCTACGTGGAAACTGACGCCAGGTCTTGTGTTCCAGCATCCTACGTGGAAACTGACGCCAGGTCTTGTGTTCCAGCATCCTACGTGGAAACTGACGCCAGGTCTTGTGTTCCAGCATCCTACGTGGAAACTGACGCCAGGTCTTGTGTTCCAGCATCCTACCTGGAAACTGACGCCAGGTCTTGTGTTCCAGCATCCTACGTGGAAACTGACGCCAGGTCTTGTGTTCCAGCATCCTACGTGGAAACTGACGCCAGGTCTTGTGTTCCAGCATCCTACGTGGAAACTGACGCCAGGTCTTGTGTTCCAGCATCCTACCTGGAAACTGACGCCAGGTCTTGTGTTCCAGCATCCTACCTGGAAACTGACGCCAGGTCTTGTGTTCCAGCATCCTACGTGGAAACTGACGCCAGGTCTTGTGTTCCAGCATCCTACGTGGAAACTGACGCCAGGTCTTGTGTTCCAGCATCCTACGTGGAAACTGACGCCAGGTCTTGTGTTCCAGCATCCTACGTGGAAACTGACGCCAGGTCTTGTGTTCCAGCATCCTACGTGGAAACTGACGCCAGGTCTTGTGTTCCAGCATCCTACGTGGAAACTGACGCCAGGTCTTGTGTTCCAGCATCCTACGTGGAAACTGACGCCAGGTCTTGTGTTCCAGCATCCTACGTGGAAACTGACGCCAGGTCTTGTGTTCCAGCATCCTACGTGGAAACTGACGCCAGGTCTTGTGTTCCAGCATCCTAGGTGGAAACTGACGCCAGGTCTTGTGTTCCAGCATCCTACGTGGAAACTGACGCCAGGTCTTGTGTTCCAGCATCCTACGTGGAAACTGACGCCAGGTCTTGTGTTCCAGCATCCTACGTGGAAACTGACGCCAGGTCTTGTGTTCCAGCATCCTACGTGGAAACTGACGCCAGGTCTTGTGTTCCAGCATCCTACGTGGAAACTGACGCCAGGTCTTGTGTTCCAGCATCCTACCTGGAAACTGACGCCAGGTCTTGTGTTCCAGCATCCTACGTGGAAACTGACGCCAGGTCTTGTGTTCCAGCATCCTACGTGGAAACTGACGCCAGGTCTTGTGTTCCAGCATCCTACCTGGAAACTGACGCCAGGTCTTGTGTTCCAGCATCCTACCTGGAAACTGACGCCAGGTCTTGTGTTCCAGCATCCTACGTGGAAACTGACGCCAGGTCTTGTGTTCCAGCATCCTACGTGGAAACTGACGCCAGGTCTTGTGTTCCAGCATCCTACGTGGAAACTGACTCCAGGTCTTGTGTTCCAACATCCTATGTGGAAACTGACGCCAGGTCTTGTGTTCCAGCATCCTACGTGGAAACTGACGCCAGGTCTTGTGTTCCAGCATCCTACCTGGAAACTGACGCCAGGTCTTGTGTTCCAGCATCCTACCTGGAAACTGACGCCAGGTCTTGTGTTCCAGCATCCTACGTGGAAACTGACGCCAGGTCTTGTGTTCCAGCATCCTACCTGGAAACTGACGCCAGGTCTTGTGTTCCAGCATCCTACGTGGAAACTGACGCCAGGTCTTGTGTTCCAGCATCCTACGTGGAAACTGACGCCAGGTCTTGTGTTCCAGCATCCTACGTGGAAACTGACGCCAGGTCTTGTGTTCCAGCATCCTACGTGGAAACTGACGCCAGGTCTTGTGTTCCAGCATCCTACGTGGAAACTGACGCCAGGTCTTGTGTTCCAGCATCCTACCTGGAAACTGACGCCAGGTCTTGTGTTCCAGCATCCTACCTGGAAACTGACGCCAGGTCTTGTGTTCCAGCATCCTACGTGGAAACTGACGCCAGGTCTTGTGTTCCAGCATCCTACCTGGAAACTGACGCCAGGTCTTGTGTTCCAGCATCCTACCTGGAAACTGACGCCAGGTCTTGTGTTCCAGCATCCTACCTGGAAACTGACGCCAGGTCTTGTGTTCCAGCATCCTACCTGGAAACTGACGCCAGGTCTTGTGTTCCAGCATCCTACCTGGAAACTGACGCCAGGTCTTGTGTTCCAGCATCCTACCTGGAAACTGACGCCAGGTCTTGTGTTCCAGCATCCTACCTGGAAACTGACGCCAGGTCTTCACTGTGTCAAGAAGGTCACTGTCTTGAAGACTTTTACATTCCTGAAAGTCTTTTTTTTTTTTTTTTGAGAAACAATTGTTTAATTTATTAGGATAAAAGATTATGATAGCTAAATATTCGTTTTTTTTGCTGAATGATATTATGGAAAACAATGTTTTCTTTGGGAGTCGCTGGAATTGTTTTATAATAGTTTTTGCTTGACTTAGTATAAACCTTCTTGGATGTAGTAGTCAGGATGCACCGCTTTTCTGACCAGTTAGTTTATACTGGAAACTTCTTGCTCTAAGCGGCTTGACCAGCAAATTCCTGAATATCTTAGCAATAGACTAGACACAGTTCTTTTCTTAACTTAGAGTGATTGCTGAAATAATTGTCACAAGTTGATGTGTTTGAAGCTTTATGTAAACAGTGAGCTGGTTCTTATTTTCTTGCTAGAGTTCCTTGTCTTTCCGGCTGGTATTCATTGTTCTTTTCGTTAATGTTCTTCCTCAAGAATGTTTGCCCTGTGATTCTTTGCTTGTTCTTTCTTTGTTATCATTTTCCGATGTATGCTTTTGTCCATAAGTTAGTTTCTCTTTCAGTTTCCTCCTTTATTCACTTGTCCGAGGTGTTTATTTTTTCCTTGCTTGCTTCCTTATCCAGTGTATATTTTTTGTGTTTGCTGCCTTCACCAGTGTATAATTCCTTGCTTGTTCTTTCTTTCCTTGTTGTTGTTTTTTTCGGTGTAAGTTCTATATCGGTGCCTTCGTTCTTCTATTAGTTTTTTTTCTCTACGAGTTTTAAGTGATTATGTGATTATTAATTTCCATGGAGACAGTAAACATATTTGTGCACAATATTGTTATTATTCAGATACATATTACTCTGTTTTGTCTACTCCATAAACTAGTGAACAAAAGTGATTTTTTTGTCTGTAACTTTTTTTGTCTGTAACTTTCAGGTGTTTGTCTACAACAAGCACAGCTTTGTAAGCAGAGACAAGCAGGTCTCTACAGCAAGCACAGCTTTGTAAGCAGACACAAGTCTCATGTGTTTTCTACAAGCTTTGTGAGCAGAGACAAGCAGGTCTCAGGTGTTTGTCTACAACAAGCACAGCTTTGTGAGCAGAGACAAGCAGGTCTCAGGTGTTTGTTTACAAGTAAAGGTTTGTAAGCACAGACAAGCAGGTTTCATATATATTACGTTGTAAGTGTTTTGATTTCGCGTTTCAATTTATTTTTGTTGTGTTAAAGTTGGCAGTAGTTATTGCACTTACAACTTTCTACTGGAGTTGACAGTACTTATTGCACTTACAACTTTCTACTGGAGCTGACAGTATTTATTGCACTTACAACTTTCTACTGGAGTTGACAGTAGTTATTGCACTTACAACTTTCTACTGGAGTTGACAGTAGTTATTGCACTTACAACTTTCTACTGGAGTTGGCAGTAGTTATTGCACTTGGAACTTTCTACTGGAGTTGACAGTAGTTATTGCACTTACAACTTTCTACTGGAGTTGACAGTAGTTATTGCACTTGGAACTTTCTACTGGAGTTGGCAGTAGTTATTGCACTTGGAACTTTCTACTGGAGTTGACAGTAGTTATTGCACTTACAACTTTCTACTGGAGTTGACAGTAGTTATTGCACTTACAACTTTCTACTGGAGTTGGCAGTGGTTATTGCACTTACAACTTTCTACTGGAGTTGACAGTAGTTATTGCACTTACAACTTTCTACTGGAGTTGACAGTATTTATTGCACTTACAACTTTCTACTGGAGTTGACAGTATTTATTGCACTTACAACTTTCTACTGGAGTTGACAGTATTTATTGCACTTACAACTTTCTACTGGAGTTGACAGTATTTATTGCACTTACAACTTTCTACTGGAGTTGACAGTATTTATTGCACTTACAACTTTCTACTGGAGTTGACAGCACTTATTGCACTTACAACTTTCTACTGGAGTTGACAGTATTTATTGCACTTACAACTTTCTACTGGAGTTGACAGTATTTATTGCACTTACAACTTTCTACTGGAGTTGACAGTATTTATTGCACTTACAGCTTTCTACTGGAGTTGTCTCAACTCCTCAAGTGATCTATTTACAAAGAAATATTTCTGCATTCACTTTTTAATTGACTTTTTTTCAACTTAATCATTAAGGTTGGTATGATTTTCAATGTTGCTTTATAAATCAATATATAAGGTCACAGATTTTCCAGCTAAACTGCTTTGTACATCAGATGATATTCATTAATGGAAGTTCATCTGATACATTATTAAGGAGACGTGCCAGCCAGGAGACGTGTCGGCCAGGAGACGTGTCGGTCAGGAGACGTGTCAGCCAGGAGACGTGTCGGCCAGGAGACGTGTCGGCCAGGAGACGTGTCGGTCAGGAGACGTGTCGGCCAGGCAGTAAGATACTCTCCTAAAATTGCTTTTGTCACTAAATCACATCTCCAAAATTGGTAGTTCTTTTTATTTATTTATTTATTATTTTTTTTTGAGAGTTTTTGTTTTATGTTTGTGATGTTCAATGATTTTTCTGTCATTAAATAATTATCTCATTATGAAGATCTTTTAAATACTGTAACATGTATTTATTGAAAGATTACATAGTTATGCATCTAAATCTGTTGAAGATATTGTAACCACAGTGACTAACACAGCTGGGAAGCAGTGCTTAATGCTAAAGTATTTGTTGAACATATAACTTATAATAACTTTCACTGTTGGAAGAATACCTTTGAAATTACCGTAACTTCTGAACCATAGTGACTTCAGTCTTGCTGGAAGGAAACCTATAAAACTGCCATAGCTACTGAACCAGAGTGACTTCAGTCCTAGTGCTAGTGAAACACAAGTGTAACTTTGGTACCAACCTGAGCTAGTGAAACACAAGTGTAACTTTGGTACCAGGCTGTGCTAGTGAAACACAAGTGTAACTTTGGTACCAGGCTGTGCTAGTGAAACACAAGTGAAACTTTGGTACCAACCTGAGCTAGTGAAACACAAGTGAAACTTTGGTACCAGCCTGTGCTAGTGAAACACAAATGTAACTTTGGTACCAACCTGAGCTAGTGAAACACAAATGTAACTTTGGTACCAACCTGAGCTAGTGAAACACAAATGTAACTTTGGTACCAACCTGAGCTAGTGAAACACAAATGTAACTTTGGTACCAACCTGAGCTAGTGAAACACAAATGTAACTTTGGTACCAACCTGAGCTAGTGAAACACAAGTGTAAGTTTGGTACCAGCCTGTGCTAGTGAAACACAAATGTAACTTTGGTACCAACCTAAGCTAGTGAAACACAAGTGTAAGTTTGGTACCAGCCTGTGCTAGTGAAACACAAATGTAACTTTGGTACCAACCTGAGCTAGTGAAACACAAGTGTAACTTTGGTACCAGGTTGTGCTAGTGAAACACAAGTGTAAGTTTGGTACCAGACTGTGCTAGTGAAACACAAGTGAAACTTTGGTATAAGCCTGTGTTAGTGAAACACAAATGTAACTTTGGTACCAACCTGAGCTAGTGAAACACAAGTGTAACTTTGGTACCAGGCTGTTCTAGTGAAACACACGTGTAAATTTGGTACCAGACTGTGCTAGAGAAACAAAAGTGAAACTTTGGTATCAGCCTGTGCTAGTGAAACACAAAAGTAACGTTGGTACGAGACTGTGCTAGTGAAACGCAAGTGAAACTTTGGTATCAGCACCTGCTAGTGAAACATAGCAAAGAAGAATAGTACAGTACAATAACACAGACGACCAGAACAGTACAATAACACAAAAGACCAGAACAGTACAATAACACAGAAGACCAGTACAGTACAATAACACAAAAGACCAGTACAGTACAATAACACATAAGACCAGTACAGTACAATAACACAGAAGACCAGAACAGTACAATAACACAGACGACCAGAACAGTACAATAACACAGAAGACCAGAACAGTACAATAACACAGACGACCAGAACAGTACAATAACACAGAAGACCAGAACAGTACAATAACACAAAAGACCAGTACAGTACAATAACACAAAAGACCAGTACAGTACAATAACACATAAGACCAGTACAGTACAATAACACAGAAGACCAGTACAGTACAATAACACAAAAGACCAGTACAGTACAATAACACAAAAGACCAGTACAGTACAATAACACAGAAAACCAGTAGAGTACAATAACACAGAAGACATGTACAGTACAATACCAGATCAGTACAATACAATAAAACAGAAAACTAGCACAGTACAATAACACAGATGACCAGTACAGTACAATACCAGATCAGTACAGAACAATAGCACAGAAGACCAGTTCATTACAATAGTACAGAAGACAAGTACAGTACAATAACACAGACGACCACTGCAGTTCAATAACACAGACCAGTACAGCACATCAACACAGAAGACCAGTAGAGTGCAGTAACAGAAGACCAGTACAGTTCAGTAACTGAGAAAACCAGCACAACAAAATAAAACAGACGACCAATGCAGTGCAATAACAGATCTATACAGTACAATAACCCAGAAGACCAGTACAGTACAATAACACAGAATACCAGAATAGGAAAACAGAGAAAACTAGTACAGTGCAAAAACACAGAACACCAGTACAATAAAATAATACAGAAGTCCAGTACAGTACAATAGTAGATCAATACAGTACAATAATACAGAAGGCCAGTACAGTACAATAGTAGATCAGTACAGTACAATAATACAGAAGGCCAGTACAGTACAATAGTAGATCAGTACAGTACAATAATACAGAAGGCCAGTACAGTACAATAGTAGATCAGTACAGTACAATAATACAGAAGGCCAGTACAGTACAATAGCATAGAAGAACAGTACAGTACAATAGCAGATCAGAACAGTGACACAAAAGACCAATACAGTACAATAACACAGAAGACTGGTACAATACAATAACACAGATGACAGTACAGTATAATAACACAGAAGACCAGTACAATACATTAATATAGAAGACCAGTACAATACATTAATACAGAAGACCAATACAATACAGTAATGGAGATGACCATTACAGTACAATAATAGATCAGTACTGTATAATAACACAGAAGATCGGTGCAGTACAATAACACAGACGACCAGTGCAGTTCAATAACACAGACCAGTACAGTACAGCAACACAGAAGACAAGTAATGTACAGCAACACAGAAGACCGTAAGAGTGCAGTAACAGAAGACCAGTACAGTACAGTAACTGAGAAAACCAGTACAGCACGGTAACACAGACGACAAGTGCAGTACAATAACAGATCAGTAGACTACAAAAACACAGAAGACCTGTACAGTACAATAACACAGAAGACCAGTACAGTACTATAACACACAAGACCAGTACAGTACTATAACACAGAAGACCGGTACAGTACAATAGCACAGAAGCCTAGTACAGTACAGCAGCACAGAAGCCTAGTACAGTACAGCAACACAGAAGACCAGAACAGTAACACAGAATAACAGTACAATAACACAGAACAGAACAGTATAATAACACTGAAGAACAGTACTACTGCTATTCTTAATTGATTTTCCCTTTTGTTTGTTTCTTGTTTTTGTGGGGTGTGTGAGAGGACCCTGGGAGTGTGTGACGGCTGTAAGACAAGCACTGGGGAGGCTGTAAGCCTGAAAGCGTCAGTCTTGGTGAAGATACAGGTGTCCTCTGATTCATAGGGATGCCACAGGCCTACCTGCTACTCTGAAGAGGACCATTTCAGTAACACAGAAGAACAGTGCAGTAACACGGAAAAATAGTACAGTAACACAGAACAGTACAGTAACACAGAAGTACAGTACAGGCCAGTAGCACAGAAGAACAGTAACGTAGAGGCGGCTGAGTTTATGCAATACGGGGATACGTTCCTGGGATCTTGGGGCGACTGAAATATATCCAGTTGTTATAATGTTAACTCTAATGAGTGCATTAATATTGTTCCTAGTTACACTAATGAACAATTTGAAGAATTCCGCTGTTCGTATTTTTATTAATGTTAACTCTGGTGAATGAACACAAATAACAACACTACCATGACTCGTGTCAGAGAAGTTGGAGTATGAATAACACCGTGGCCACTGTCAGGGAGGCTGGAGTGGGAATGACACCTCTGTGGCCACTGTCAGGGAGGCTTGAGTGGGAATGACACTACCATGGCCACTGTCAGGGAGGCTGGAATGGGAATGACACCACCGTGGCTACTGTTAAGGGATGCTGGAGTGGGAATGGCACCACCGTGCCCACTGTCAGGGAGGCTGGAGTGGGAATGACACCACCGTGGCTACTGTTAAGGGAGGCTGGAGTGGGAATGACACAATCGTGGCCACTGTCAGGGAGGCTGGAGTGGGAATGACACCACTGTGGCTACTGTTAATAAGGGAGGCTGGAGTGGGAATGACACTACCGTGGCCACTGTCAGGGAGGCTGGAGTGGGAATGACATCACCCTGGCTACTGTTAAGGGAGGCTGGAGTGGGAATGACACCACCGTGGCTACTGTTCAGGGAGGCAGGAGTGGGAATGACACCACCGTGACTACTGTTCAGTGGAACTTTGCTGCTAGTGAGCTCAGGATGAGAAGTAGCGACTTGAGAAAAGTTAGGACAAAATCTTTGATGTCCTGCCATACCCAGGAATCTCTGCACTCCCTTTCTATCATGTGGCACTGCAAATGCAGAAATAGCGCGAACCTTATCATCAATAGGAGCAACCTCACCTTGTCCTATATAAAATCCTAGAAAAGTAATCTTGGCAGTCCAAAACTACACTTAGCAAGATTAACAGTAAAGTTGTAGTGTGCCAGTCTCCAACAATGCTCATGTGTTGTTCCCAGTCGTCACTATACACCACCAAGTCGTCAAGGTAGGCTTCCACTCCATCTATGTTGTGCGTCAACTCGTTCATTAATCCTCGTAAGAGATCTAAACGGCTGACATACTGGGCTCCTGACACACGGTCAATAAGGTCATCAATGCGAGGTAGGGGATATCCATCAGGCAAGGTAACGGAGTTTACTTTACGGTAATCAGTGCACATCCTGAAACTACCGTCAGGTTTGGGCACTAAACTGCACGGAGATGCCCATGGACTTTTACTCCACTCAATAAGTCCATGAGATAACAAAAAGTCAACTTCTTCTCTCAATGCTTTATGTTTCGTTGGAATCATCCTGTAAGACGATTGCTTAGTTGGCGATGCTCCCTGTACATCAACGTAGTGAACGCCCAGAGTACAACGTTTAGGAACGTCACTGAACAATTCAGGGTACTGTAAAATCATGTTTTTAATATCACTAGCTTTATCAACATCAAGGTTACTAAGAAAATTATCTAGTGATTGTAGTGTCACTGAATTTTCTAAACGCACCTCTTTACCTATAGAGATGTCAGGCAGACTGACCTTATCTTCCTTTGTCATAGAAAGAATAGATGAAGTAGGTAGAGGACTAGCGTAGTTTGCCTTGAGCTGGTTAACATGGTGCACATGATTTGATTTCCTCTTCCCAGGTGTGCGTATTAAATAATTTACGTCACTAAGCTTTTTCACTACTTCCAGGGGACCATCATACCAGGCTTGTAGAGCATGACCTGGTACTAATTTCTGAGCCGTCACCTCATCTACTTTAAAGGACCGAGAGACAGCATGCTTGTCATATTCTTGCTTCATTCTAACATGGGCCGAAACTAGGTTTTTCAAAGCCAGCTCTCTTGCAGCTGTCAAATGCTTCCACATTAATGAATGTGATGTGCTCAATGATGGATTTCATTTTCCTCTTCACACGTCTTTCAACACAGCGAAAGGACCACGAACTTAGTGTCTGAATATTAAGTCAAACGGAGTAAACCCAAGACTTTCTTGCTCACTTTCTCTCATAGCGAACAGAAGAAAAGTTACACCTTTATCCCAGTCTCTAGAAAAATGCTCAAAGTCCGATGAAATCTATCTAGAGCACCTTGTGACCGTGGGTGATAAATGGTTAAAAGAACTGACTTTATTCCTAGGTGAGATAATGCTTCTCTAAAGATCGTAGAAGTGAAGTTGGATCCCTGATCCAACTGAATCTCTCTTGGCAATCCAACCTGGGAGAAAAACTTCATCAGTGTTCTTACAATAGCAAGAGCATTAATTTTTCTCATAGGAATAGCTTCGGGATGGAGTGTAGCTGTGTCTATAATAGTAAACAAGTACTGGTTCCCCAGTTTGGTTCTAGGCATTGGACCAATAAAGTCTTTGAAGAGACGTGAGAATGGTTCACCATCAGTGGTGATAGGTGTGTGTGTGTTGGCTTGCCCGTCACTTGACGGACTTGACAACGTCGCTCATGATCAGCCACAGTTTCCTTCGTTTTTGGCCAAGTTTACTTAGTGTCTTCCTGACACTCAAATGTCCTCTTATGGGACTACTGTGAGCAAAATCAATAGCTTGCTCACGATAAGTAACTGGTAAAACTACAAGATGCTTGACTGTGCTGGAAACACTATCAGCTGATAACTTACAAGTATTTTTATCCATAAGTACACCGTTACTATAATATCAAGATTCTTTGCTTCACTCTCAGTAACTGCTATATATCTCAGTCTTTCTAGAGACTGATCAACAAACTGATCCTTGATTATATCGTCATGAGCTAAAATTTTAACGTCAGTTGTGTCTTGACTAGG
Organism: Cherax quadricarinatus; assembly: GCF_038502225.1. Lineage (NCBI taxonomy): Eukaryota > Metazoa > Arthropoda > Malacostraca > Decapoda > Parastacidae > Cherax > Cherax quadricarinatus. Next base: position 10,778,678 of record NC_091317.1, read on the forward strand.
CTGATGAACGGGGGGGTGGGGGGGGGTAATGATCCTGGTCGCAGTGCATCACTGAACAGATTCAAAGTAAAATTATTATTATTAACAACTAACACAACAGGAGACAAGGATGGTTGTTGTATCTTTGACATGGCTTTAGTAACCGCACTTAGAGGAAATAAAATAGGCTTCTCTTTACAACCCCTCAAGGGAGGTTCCTTGATGCTGGTGAGGGGCTCTTGATCTAGGAAATTGGATCTGTGCTCCAGTTCCATGAATTGAGCCTGAATGCCTTCCATCCCCCCCCCCACCCACATGCGCTGTATAATCCTATGGGTTCAGCGCTCCCCGTGATTATAATAAATTCTCTTAAGAAGCATCAATGGCGTAATTATCATCAATGGTATTATCAATAACCAGTGGGTCCTTACATATACCAGCTAGAAGGACATCATTCCCTGTCAACAAATCCACTGACCTGATAAGGAATTCCACCACTAGATATACCCACTATAATGCTTGCTGCAAGATATACATTATAAAGAGGTACTTTTATAACAGCCCCTCCATAGGCTTCTAACAGTACATCTATCTTGGTATAAGTATCATTAGTTAAGGGCAATATATCATCTCTTAATAAGGTGAGATAACTGCCAGTGTCTTGGAAAGTAATTACCGCATTTAGCTGGGATTCGTCAAGTCCCACTTTTTCTCTAGATAAATAAGGACTCATTGCTGAATGAATCTTTTCGTCAAAAATACTTTCTGGCCCTAATCGTCTATACTGAGTAATATTCTCCAAAACAGCATATTAGAATTATTACTAGGATCTTCGTGCCTTTGTTGTCCCAAAGATTCGATTTGTGTAGGGACTCCAGCAGCACGATCATTTCTCATCTCTCTCTCCAATTTATAACAACGCTCCCTAGAATGTCCTTTTCTCTGACAGTAGGTACATTTAACGTTCTTCTTCTCAGTATCTGACTTCTGTCTAGCCACAGAGACAGATATAGAATTGCGAGTTTTCTTAGTATAGATACAGATCGGCACTGATCAACTGATCCGGTTGCCAACTTCTAGAACACTTTTTCGTTACCTTGCTTCTCTGTATTTTAGTACGTGCAAGTTTGTGAGATAGTTCATAGTTTTAAGCTAAGGCGGCATTTTCTAGAACATCTGAAGCATTATGGTCAATCAGATATTCTTGTATATCAGCAGACATAGCTATAGAAATCTTTATCTAGTAGCAGCTGAACGAGGCTGTCAAAAGTATTGCAATTTGAGGCTCTGCACCACCTCTCAAATGCAGTCTTTTTCTCAAGAGTGAATTCGACACAGGTTTGACCTTGTTTTCCCTGCAACGTACATGGTAACAAGTTGCATGTATCTAAAATTGATTTTTTGACAGTATTGTGGAAAATATTGTATAATTTACGAATACAGTGTATTTTGTACGTAAATTGATGAAATATATTGTAGTTAATAAAAATTAATTTGTAAATAAAAAAGGAACCAGCGAGAGTGTTAGCATCGCTTGGAGGAGAGGCCATTGTTTTGAACTGGGCAAGAGAGACGTTAGGAAAAATCGGAAGAATTTTCGTTGCTCAAGAGGTTAAATTGTGTTTAAAAACCTCTCAAATAGGAGTAGAAATTATAGGTACACTGCTGCAGAATGTGAGATGACATCTTTACTCTGTGGCCTCATGACTCCAGTCTCTTCCAACCTTTTCTTGAAGCTCTTAATAATCTTGCCCCTTCCATTAAGATTAAAGCTGAATGGGAATCTAATTCCTTGCCTCCTTTCCTTGATGTCCATGTCCACTGCTCAGACACAGGTTTTTCCTTTTCTGTTTACCGCAAACCTATGCACAGTGGCATGTACATTCACTACTTTTCCTATCATGCTTCCCCTGTCAATAAAGTGTTCTTATCTCCCTCTTTCTCCGTGCCCTCCGCATCTGTGATCCTCAGTTCCTTCCAGCAGAAATTTCCACTCTTCATAATTCGTTTTCCCGTCTTGGCTACCCTTCCCATTTCATAGACTCTGCCCTCTCACGTGCTAAACATAATTTCTTCTCTCCCAAACTCTCTACTCCTGGGAACTCTTCTGTCCTCTGCCTTCCCTACATTTCCGGTCTTTCTAATCTCAATAACCCTCTCCGCTCCTGAGACATCAAACTTACTTTCCGCCAGACTAACACTCTTCGCACTAATCTCGTTCATACCTCTTCTCCCTCTACAGATGTTCCTGGTGTCTACTCTATTTCTTGCTCCTCCTGTCCTCTTCAATACTTTGGAGAAACTGGCCGATCTCTTTCTGACAGACTTAGGGAGCACAAAAATAGTGTTAGGCTTCCCAACACTAACAATGCTCTTTTCTGTCACATCAGAGATCATAGCCATCCTATTGACTGGTCTTCTGCTAAAACTGTCTGGTTGAATCCTCCCTAAAACACAACTTTCCTTGTATGAATCTTAGTCCTGGCTTCGTCTCTGCAGATGCCTTCCTCTCCCCACTACATTGTAAAATGCTCCAAGCTTCAGAACACCTGTGACTTAACCTTATTCCTCCTTTTTCTTCTTCTCGCTCCTCCCCTTTCCTCTTTCCTTTTTCTCTTCTGGGTTGTCTTCTGTTTTGTTTTTCTGTTCCTTCATTATTTATTTTATTATTCCCCCCCACCTCTGTGTTCTTGCTCTCCCTCTGTGGGCACCTAGCTCCCTTGAAGTGCTCCCCTTTCTTAGTATTTGACTGGCTCCTCTTTTCTTCCCCACCACTACTTCCTTCCACCTCCGCCACTACTAGTACTACTACTACTACTACCACCACCACCACCACTTCCTGCCTATATATACCCGTCCTACTCTACTTCTCGTTAGTGTGACTTTGTAATGGTCCGAGTCGGACCGAAACGTCGTCGTAAGCTCCTTTCTTCTATGTGCGGGTTATTTGTGCTGTGTCATGGTTTAAAGAACCAAGCTGATTGGTAAATAAAGTTAATTGACCTGTACAAAAGGCGTATGTTGTTCTTGTGACCACTCCTGTGACCACCGCTCCAATAGTTTGTCCCTTTAGCCATTGATATAAACAGGTATTCTTCTTTACCCAAACTAATCAATGTAACTAAGTTGGTGTTTAAATTTCTAAACAAAATAAATACCTCATATAAATTTTCACATCCTCTTGAATATTGGATACAGAGGGTATAGGAAGAAATCTACGGAAATGAAGTTAAATTAATGATGGAAAGAAAAATTTTGAAAGTTTGAATAAGAGTGAAATTGGGGGGTGTATTTAGAGAATAATGTAATTAGGTGCAGAGGTAGGTTACAAAATGCTGAACTGGGTGAATATGCTAAACACCCTATCTATATTACTGCCCAAAACTTATCATCTAAAAATTTTGATTGTTTTAAATCCCCATAAAATATGTAATGCACGGTGGGGTACAAGATACCTTAAACTGTATTAGGGAAACTTTCTGGATTCCACAAGGATGACAAAGTGTAAAAAGTGTTATTATTATTTTACTGTTCTGGACCTGCACTAACAACACTGTTCTGGACCTGCACTAACAACACTGTTCTGGACCTGCACTAACAACACTGTTCCGGACCTGCACTAACAACACTGTTCTGGACCTGCGCTAACAACACTGTTCTGGACCTGCACTAACAACACTGTTCTGGACCTGCACTAACAACACTGTTCTGGACCGGCACTAACAACACTGTTCTGGACCTGCACTAACAACACTGTTCTGGACCTGCACTAACAACACTGTTCTGGACCTGCACTAACAACACTGTTCTGGACCTGCACTAACAACACTGTTCTGGACCTGCACTAACAACACTGTTCCGGACCTGCACTAACAACACTGTTCTGGACCTGCACTAACAACACTGTTCTGGACCTGCACTAACAACACTGTTCTGGACCTGCACTAACAACACTGTTCTGGACGTGCACTAACAATACTGTTCTGGACCTGCACTAACAACACTGTTCTGGACCTGCACTAACAACACTGTTCTGGACCTGCACTAACAACACTGTTCCGGACCTGCACTGACAACACTGTTCCGGACATGCACTAACAACACTGTTCTGGACCTGCACTAACAACACTGTTCCGGACCTGCACTAGCAACACTGTTCCGGACCTGCACTAACAACACTGTTCCGGACCTGCACTAACAACACTGTTCTGGACCTGCACTAACAACACTGTTCCGGACCTGCACTAATAACACTGTTCCGGACCTGCACTAACAACACTGTTCCGGACCTGCACTAACAACACTGTTCCGGACCTGCACTAACAACACTGTTCTGGACCTGCACTAACAACACTGTTCTGGACCTGCACTAACAACACTGTTCTGGACCTGCACTAACAACACTGTTCCGGACCTGCACTAAAAACACTGTTCCGGACCTGCACTAACAACACTGTTCCGGACCTGCACTAACAACACTGTTCTGGACCTGCACTAACAACACTGTTCTGGACCTGCACTAACAACACTGTTCCGGACCTGCACTAACAACACTGTTCCGGACCTGCACTAACAACACTGTTCCGGACCTGCACTAACAACACTGTTCCGGACATGCACTAACAACACTGTTCTGGACCTGCACTAACAACACTGTTCCGGACCTGCACTAGCAACACTGTTCCGGACCTGCACTAACAACACTGTTCCGGACTTGCACTAACAACACTGTTCTGGACCTGCACTAACAACACTGTTCCGGACCTGCACTAATAACACTGATCCGGACCTGCACTAACAACACTGTTCCGGACCTGCACTAACAACACTGTTCCGGACCTGCACTAACAACACTGTTCTGGACCTGCACTAACAACACTGTTCTGGACCTGCACTAACAACACTGTTCTGGACCTGCACTAACAACACTGTTCCGGACCTGCACTAACAACACTGTTCCGGACCTGCACTAACAACACTGTTCCGGACCTGCACTAACAACACTGTTCTGGACCTGCACTAACAACACTGTTCTGAACCTGCACTAACAACACTGTTCCGGACCTGCACTAACAACACTGTTCCGGACCTGCACTAACAACACTGTTCCGGACCTGCACTAACAACACTGTTCCGGACCTGCACTAGCAACACTGTTCTGGACCTGCACTAACAACACTGTTCTGGACCTGCACTAACAACACTGTTCTGGACCTGCACTAACAACACTGTTCTGGACCTGCACTAACAACACTGTTCTGGACCTACACTAACAACACTGTTCCGGACCTGCACTAACAACACTGTTCCGGACCTGCACTAACAACACTGTTCCGGACCTGCACTAACAACACTGTTCCGGACCTGCACTAACAACACTGTTCTGGACCTGCACTAACAACACTGTTCTGAACCTGCACTAACAACACTGTTCCGGACCTGCACTAACAACACTGTTCCGGACCTGCACTAACAACACTGTTCCGGACCTGCACTAACAACACTGTTCCGGACCTGCACTAACAACACTGTTCTGGACCTGCACTAACAACACTGTTCTGGACCTGCACTAACAACACTGTTCTGGACCTGCACTAACAACACTGTTCTGGACCTGCACTAACAACACTGTTCCGGACCTGCACTAACAACACTGTTCCGGACCTGCACTAACAACACTGTTCCGGACCTGCACTAACAACACTGTTCCTGACCTGCACTAACAACACTCTGTTCTGGACCTGCACTCCGGACCTGCACTAACAAACACTGCACTAACAACACTGTTCCGGACCTGCACTAACAACACTGTGCACTAACAACACCGGACCTGCACTGAACAACACTGACCTGCACTAACAACACTGGACCTGCACTAACAACACTGTTCTGGACCTGCACTAACAACACTGTTCTGGACCTGCACTAACAACACTGTTCTGGACCTGCACTAACAACACTGTTCTGGACCTACACTAACAACACTGTTCCGGACCTGCACTAACAACACTGTTCCGGACCTGCACTAACAACACTGTTCCGGACCTGCACTAACAACACTGTTCCGGACCTGCACTAACAACACTGTTCTGTTCTGGACCTGCACTAACAACACTGTTCTGGACCTGCACTAACAACACTGTTCTGGACCTGCACTAACAACACTGTTCTGGACCTGCACTAACAACACTGTTCTGTTCCGGACCTGCACTAACAACACTGTTCTGGACCTGCACTAACAACACTGTTCTGGACCTGCACTAACAACACTGTTCTGGACCTGCACTAACAACACTGTTCTGGACCTGCACTAACAACACTGTTCCGGACCTGCACTAACAACACTGTTCCGGACTGTTCTGGACCTGCACTAACAACACTGTTCTGGACCTGCACTAACAACACTGTTCTGACCTGCACTAACAACACTGTTCTGGACCTGCACTAACAACACTGTTCCGGACCTGCACTAACAACACTGTTCCGGACCTGCACTAACAACACTGTTCCGGACCTGCACTAACAACACTGTTCTGGACCTGCACTAACAACACTGTTCTGGACCTGCACTAACAACACTGTTCCGGACCTGCACTAACAACACTGTTCCGGACCTGCACTAACAACACTGTTCTGGACCTGCACTAACAACACTGTTCCGGTGCACTAACAACACTGTTCTGGACCTGCACTAACAACACTGTTCCGGACCTGCACTAACAACACTGTTCCTGGACCTGCACTAACAACACTGTTCTGGACCTGCACTAACAACACTGTTCTGGACCTGCACTAACAACACTGTTCTGGACCTGCACTAACAACACTGTTCTGGACCTGCACTAACAACACTGTTCCGGACCTGCACTAACAACACTGTTCCGGACCTGCACTAACAACACTGTTCCGGACCTGCACTAACAACACTGTTCTGGACCTGCACTAACAACACTGTTCTGGACCTGCACTAACAACACTGTTCCGGACCTGCACTAACAACACTGTTCCGGACCTGCACTAACAACACTGTTCTGGACCTGCACTAACAACACTGTTCCGGACATGCACTAACAACACTGTTCTGGACCTGCACTAACAACACTGTTCCGGACCTGCACTAGCAACACTGTTCCGGACCTGCACTAACAACACTGTTCCGGACCTGCACTAACAACACTGTTCTGGACCTGCACTAACAACACTGTTCCGGACCTGCACTAATAACACTGTTCCGGACCTGCACTAACAACACTGTTCCGGACCTGCACTAACAACACTGTTCCGGACCTGCACTAACAACACTGTTCTGGACCTGCACTAACAACACTGTTCTGGACCTGCACTAACAACACTGTTCTGGACCTGCACTAACAACACTGTTCCGGACCTGCACTAACAACACTGTTCCGGACCTGCACTAACAACACTGTTCCGGACCTGCACTAACAACACTGTTCTGGACCTGCACTAACAACACTGTTCTGGACCTGCACTAACAACACTGTTCCGGACCTGCACTACCTGCACTAACAACACTGTTCCGGACCTGCACTAACAACACTGTTCCGGACATGCACTAACAACACTGTTCTGGACCTGCACTAACAACACTGTTCCGGACCTGCACTAGCAACACTGTTCCGGACCTGCACTAACAACACTGTTCCGGACTTGCACTAACAACACTGTTCTGGACCTGCACTAACAACACTGTTCCGGACCTGCACTAATAACACTGTTCCGGACCTGCACTAACAACACTGTTCCGGACCTGCACTAACAACACTGTTCCGGACCTGCACTAACAACACTGTTCTGGACCTGCACTAACAACACTGTTCTGGACCTGCACTAACAACACTGTTCTGGACCTGCACTAACAACACTGTTCCGGACCTGCACTAACAACACTGTTCCGGACCTGCACTAACAACACTGTTCCGGACCTGCACTAACAACACTGTTCTGGACCTGCACTAACAACACTGTTCTGTACCTGCACTAACAACACTGTTCCGGACCTGCACTAACAACACTGTTCCGGACCTGCACTAACAACACTGTTCCGGACCTGCACTAACAACACTGTTCCGGACCTGCACTAGCAACACTGTTCTGGACCTGCACTAACAACACTGTTCTGGACCTGCACTAACAACACTGTTCTGGACCTGCACTAACAACACTGTTCTGGACCTGCACTAACAACACTGTTCTGGACCTACACTAACAACACTGTTCCGGACCTGCACTAACAACACTGTTCCGGACCTGCACTAACAACACTGTTCCGGACCTGCACTAACAACACTGTTCTGGACCTGCACTAACAACACTGTTCTGGACCTGCACTAACAACACTGTTCTGGACCTGCACTAACAACACTGTTCCGGACCTGCACTAACAACACTGTTCCGGACCTGCACTAACAACACTGTTCCGGACCTGCACTAACAACACTGTTCTGGACCTGCACTAACAACACTGTTCTGAACCTGCACTAACAACACTGTTCCGGACCTGCACTAACAACACTGTTCCGGACCTGCACTAACAACACTGTTCTGGACCTGCACTAACAACACTGTTCTGAACCTGCACTAACAACACTGTTCCGGACCTGCACTAACAACACTGTTCCGGACCTGCACTAACAACACTGTTCCGGACCTGCACTAACAACACTGTTCCGGACCTGCACTAGCAACACTGTTCTGGACCTGCACTAACAACACTGTTCTGGACCTGCACTAACAACACTGTTCTGGACCTGCACTAACAACACTGTTCTGGACCTGCACTAACAACACTGTTCTGGACCTACACTAACAACACTGTTCCGGACCTGCACTAACAACACTGTTCCAGACCTGCACTAACAACACTGTTCCGGACCTGCACTAACAACACTGTTCCGGACCTGCACTAACAACACTGTTCCGGACCTGCACTAACAACACTGTTCTGGACCTGCACTAACAACACTGTTCTGAACCTGCACTAACAACACTGTTCCGGACCTGCACTAACAACACTGTTCCGGACCTGCACTAACAACACTGTTCCGGACCTGCACTAACAACACTGTTCCGGACCTGCACTAACAACACTGTTCTGGACCTGCACTAACAACACTGTTCTGGACCTGCACTAACAACACTGTTCTGGACCTGCACTAACAACACTGTTCTGGACCTACACTAACAACACTGTTCCGGACCTGCACTAACAACACTGTTCCGGACCTGCACTAACAACACTGTTCCGGACCTGCACTAACAACACTGTTCCGGACCTGCACTAACAACACTGCTCTGGACCTGCACTTACAACACTGTTCTGGACCTGCACTAACAACACTGTTCTGGACCTGCACTAACAACACTGTTCTGGACCTGCACTAACAACACTGTTCTGGACCTGCACTAACAACACTGTTCCGGACCTGCACTAACAACACTGTTCCGGACCTGCACTAACAACACTGTTCTGGACCTGCACTAACAACACTGTTCTGGACCTGCACTAACAACACTGTTCTGGACCTGCACTAACAACACTGTTCTGGACCTGCACTAACAACACTGTTCTGGACCTGCACTAACAACACTGTTCTGGACCTGCACTAACAACACTGTTCTGGACCTGCACTAACAACACTGTTCCGGTCCTGCACTAACAACACTGTTCCGGACCTGCACTAACAGCATTGTTCCGGACCTGCACTAACAACACTGTTCTGGACCTGCACTAACAACACTGTTCCGGACCTGCACTAACAACACTGTTCCGGACCTGCACTAACAACACTGTTCTGGACCTGCACTAACAGCACTGTTCCGGACCTGCACTAACAACACTGTTCCGGACCTGCACTAACAGCACTGTTCCGGACCTGCACTAACAACACTGTTCCGGACCTGCACTAACAACACTGTTCCGGACCTGCACTAACAACACTGTTCTGGACCTGCACTAACAGCACTGTTCCGGACCTGCACTAACAACATAATGTAACTGTTCCGGACCTGCACTAACAACAGTGTTGACTTTAATTAGAAAATAACTCACCTTGATATTCTAGCACCAGTAAAGAAAGAAAATGGAACACTCCATCCAGTAGACACTGTACCTACAATTTAAACACACACACACACCATCCAGCAGACACAGTACCTACAACTCAAACACACACAGCATCTAGCACACACTGTACCTACAACAGTAACAGACAGTATACAACAGGCACTATACCTACAACAGTAACACACACAGCATCCAGAAGACACTGTACCTACAACAGTAACACACGTTATCCATTAAACACTGTACCTACTACAATAACACACACCATTCAGCAGATACTGTACCTATAACAGCAACACACCATCCAGCAGACACTGTACCTACAAAAGTAAGATGCAAACCATTCAGGAGACACTGTACCTACAACAGTAGCGCACACCATCCAGCAGACACTGTGCCTAAAACACGCACACACACTGGCTGAGGTGGCAAGAAGAGCTCACTCGAGCAGAGCAAAGTTGCTGGTTATGGGCGATTTCAACCATAGGGAGATTGGGAAAACCTGGAGCCTCACGGGGGTCCCGAAACACGGAGAGCCATTATGATGGATGTGGTACTGGAAAACCTCATGCACCAACATGTTAAGGACACTACCAAAGTGAGAGGGGAGGACGAACCAGCAAGACTGGACCTTGTGTTCACCCTGGGCAGTTCAGACATTGAGGACATCACTTATGAGTCCCTTAGGAGCTAGTGACCACGTGGTTCTGTGCTTTGAATACATAGAAGAGTTACATGTAGAGAGGGTAACAAGAGTTGAATGGGAAAAGCCAGACTATAAAAGAGGGGACTACATAGGTTTGAGGAACTTCCTGCAGGAGGTTCAGTAGGAAAGAGAACTGGTAAGAAAGTCAGTAAACGAAATGATGGAATACGTAACAACAAAATGCAAGGAGGCAGACGAAAGGTTTGTTCCCAAGGGTAACAGAAATAATGGGAAGACCAGAACGAGCCTCTGCTTTACCCGACAGTGTAAGGAGGCAAAAACTAAGTGCAATAGAGAATGGAAAAAGTACAGAAGGCATAGAACACATGAAAATAGGGAGGTTAGTCGCAGAGCCAGGAACGAGCATGCGCAGGTAAGGAGGAAGGCCCAGCGACAGTATGAAAATAACATTGCATCGAAAGTCAAGTCTGACCCGAAACTATTGTATACCCACATCAGGAGGAAGACAACAGTCAAAGACTAGGTGATCAGGCTGAGGACAGAAGGGGAACTCATAAGAAACGATCAGGAGGTATGTGAGGAGCTAAACAGGAGATTTAAGGAAGTATTTACAGTAGAGACAGGAAGGGCTTTGGGAAGACAGCACAGAGGGGATATATACCAACAAGTGTTGGATAACATATGAACAACGGAGGAGGTGCAGAAGCTGCTAAGTGACCTTGATATCTCAAAGGCGATGGGACCGGACATGTCCCCGTGGGTCTTTAGAGAAGAAGCAGAGACGATTTTTGTGTGCCACTAACCACAATCTTCAATATATCCCTTGAAACTGGGCAAGTACCTGAGATATGGAAGACTGTAAATGTAGTCCTCATTTTCAAGAAAGGAGATAGAAACGAGGCACTAAACTACAGACCAGTCTCTGACGTGTATAGTATGAAAAGTCATGGAGAAGATTATTAGGAGGAGAGTGGTGGAGCACCTGGAACGGAACAAGATTATAAATGACAACCAGCATGGATTCATGGAAGGCAAATCCTGTGTCACAAACTTTCTGGAGTTTTATAACAAGGTAACAGAAGTGATACACGAGAGAGAGGGGTGGGTGGATTGCATTTTCCTGGACTGCAGGAAAGCCTTCGACACAGTTCCTCACAAGAGATTAATGCAGAAGCTGGAGGATCAGGGGCGTATAACAGGAAGGGCACTGCAATGGATCAGAGAATACCTGACAGGGAGGCAACAACGAGTCATGGTACGTGGAGAGGTATCACAGTGGGCGCTTGTGACGAGCGAGGTCCCACAGAGGTCAGTTCTAGGACCAGTGTTATTTTTGATATATGTGAATGACATGATGGAAGGGATAGACTCTGAAGTGTCACTGTTCGCAGATGATGTGAAGTTGATGAGAAGAATTAAATCGGATGAGGATCAGCCAGGATTACAGAGAGACCTGGACAGGCTGGACATGTAGTCCACAAACTGGCTTCTCGATTTCAACCCTGCCAAATGCAAAGTCTTGAAGATTGGGGAAAGGCAGAGAAGACTGCAGACAGAGTATAGGCTAGGTGGACAAAGACTGCAAACCTCACTCAGGGAGAAAGAACTTGGGGTGACCATAACACCGAGCACGTCTCCGGAGGCACACGTCAACCAGAAAACTGCTGCAGCGTATGGGCGCCTGGCAAACCTCAGAATAGCGTTCCGATACCTTAATAAGGAATCGTTCAAGACACTGTACACTGTGTATGTTAGGCCCATATTGGAGTATGCAACACCAGTTTGGAACCCACACCTGGTGAAGTACGTCAAGAAGTTAGAGAAAGTACAAAGGTTTGCAACAAGGCTAGTTCCAGAGCTCCGGGGAATGTCCTACGATGAAAGGTTGAGGGCAATCGGACTGACGACACTGGAGGACAGAAGGGTCAGGGGAGACATGATAACGACATACAAGATACTGCGCGGAATAGATAAGGTGGACAAGGACAGGATGTTCCGCTGAGGGGACACAGAAACAAGGGGTCACAATTGGAAGCTGAAGACTCAGACGAGTCAGAGGGATGTTAGGAAGTATTTCTTCAGTCATAGAGTCGT